>NW_024609688.1:0-87500 GCF_018296145.1 Oncorhynchus tshawytscha
TGTTGAGGAGAGGGTCGGTTTCATGTGATGTAACTCCAGGTGTGGTATCACCTGATGTAACTCCAGGTGTGTTGAGGAGAGGGTTGGTATCACCTGATGTAACTCCAGGTGTTGAGGAGAGGGTTGGTATCACCTGATGTAACTCCAGGTGTGTTGAGGAGAGGGTTGGTATCACCTGATGTAACTCCAGGTGTGTTGGTATCACCTGATGTAACTCCAGGTGTGTTGGTATCACCTGATGTAACTCCAGGTGGTTGGTATCACCTGATGTAACTCCAGGTGTGAGGAGAGGTTGGTATCACCTGATGTAACTCCAGGTGTGTTGGTATCACCTGATGTAACTCCAGGTGTGTTGGTATCACCTGATGTAACTCCAGGTGTGTTGGTATCACCTGATGTAACTCCAGGTGTGTTGAGGAGAGGGTTGGTATCACCTGATGTAACTCCAGGTGTGTTGAGGAGAGGGTTGGTATCACCTGATGTAACTCCAGGTGTGTTGGTATCACCTGATGTAACTCCAGGTGTGTTGAGGAGAGGGGTTGGTATCACCTGATGTAACTCCAGGTGTGTTGGTATCACCTGATGTAACTCCAGGTGTGTTGAGGAGAGGGTTGGTATCACCTGATGTAACTCCAGGTGTGTTGGTATCACCTGATGTAACTCCAGGTGTGTTGAGGAGAGGGTTGGTATCACCTGATGTAACTCCAGGTGTGTTGGTATCACCTGATGTAACTCCAGGTGTGTTGAGAGAGGTTGGTATCACCTGATGTAACTCCAGGTGTGTTGAGGAGAGGGTTGGTATCACCTGATGTAACTCCAGGTGTGTTGAGGAGAGGGTTGGTATCACCTGATGTAACTCCAGGTTGGGTTGGTATCACCTGATGTAACTCCAGGTGTGTTGGTATCACCTGATGTAACTCCAGGTGTGTTGACCTGATGTAACTCCAGGTGTGTTGAGGAGAGGGTTGGTATCACCTGATGTAACTCCAGGTGTGTTGAGGAGAGGGTTGGTATCACCTGATGTAACTCCAGGTGTGTTGAGGAGAGGGTTGGTATCACCTGATGTAACTCCAGGTGTGGTCACCTGATGTAACTCCAGGTGTGTTGAGGAGAGGGTTGGTATCACCTGATGTAACTCCAGGTGTGTTGGTATCACCTGATGTAACTCCAGGTGTGTTGAGGAGAGGGTTGGTATCACCTGATGTAACTCCAGGTGTGTTGAAGAGAGGGTTGGTATCACCTGATGTAACTCCAGGTGTGTTGAGGAGGTATCACCTGGTAACTCCAGGTGGTATCACCTGATGTAACTCCAGGTGTGTTGGTATCACCTGATGTAACTCCAGGTGTGTTGAGGAGAGGGTTGGTATCACCTGATGTAACTCCAGGTGTGTTGGTATCACCTGATGTAACTCCAGGTGTGTTGAGGGAGGGTTGGTATCACCTGATATAACTCCAGGTGTGTTGAGGAGAGGGTTGGTATCACCTGATGTAACTCCAGGTGGGTTGGTATCACCTGATGTAACTCCAGGTGTGTTTGTATCACCTGATGTAACTCCAGGTGTGTTGAGGAGAGGGTTGGTATCACCTGATGTAACTCCAGGTGTGTTGAGGAGAGGGTTGGTATCACCTGATGTAACTCCAGGTGTGTTGAGGAGAGGGTTGGTATCACCTGATGTAACTCCAGGTGTGTTGGTATCACCTGATGTAACTCCAGGTGTGTTGAGGAGAGGGTTGGTATCACCTGATGTAACTCCAGGTGTGTTGGTATCACCTGATGTAACTCCAGGTGTGTTGGTATCACCTGATGTAACTCCAGGTGTGTTGAGGAGAGGGTTGGTATCACCTGATGTAACTCCAGGTGTGTTGGTATCACCTGATGTAACTCCAGGTGTGTTGAGGAGAGGGTTGGTATCACCTGATGTAACTCCAGGTGTGTTGGTATCACCTGATGTAACTCCAGGTGTGTTGGTATCACCTGATGTAACTCCAGGTGTGTTGAGATGTAACTCCAGAGGGGTTGGTATCACCTGATGTAACTCCAGGTGTGTTGAGGAGAGGGGTATCACCTGATGTAACTCCAGGTGTGTTGGTATCACCTGATGTAACTCCAGGTGTGTTGAGAGGGTTGGTATCACCTGATGTAACTCCAGGTGTGTTGAGAGAGGGTTGGTATCACCTGATGTAACTCCAGGTGTGTTGGTATCACCTGATGTAACTCCAGGTGTGTTGAGGAGAGGGTTGGTATCACCTGATGTAACTCCAGGTGAGTGTTGGTATCACCTGATGTAACTCCAGGTGTGTTGGTATCACCTGATGTAACTCCAGGTGTGTTGAGGAGAGGGTTGGTATCACCTGATGTAACTCCAGGTGTGTTGGTATCACCTGATGTAACTCCAGGTGTGTTGGTATCACCTGATGTAACTCCAGGTGTGTTGAGGAGAGGGTCGGTATCACCTGATGTAACTCCAGGTGTGTTGGTATCACCTGATGTAACTCCAGGTGTGTTGAGGAGAGGGTTGGTATCACCTGATGTAACTCCAGGTGTGTTGGTATCACCTGATGTAACTCCAGGTGTGTTGAGGAGAGGGTTGGTATCACCTGATGTAACTCCAGGTGTGTTGGTATCACCTGATGTAACTCCAGGTGTGTTGAGGAGAGGGTTGGTATCACCTGATGTAACTCCAGGTGTGTTGGTATCACCTGATGTAACTCCAGGTGTGTTGAGGAGAGGGTTGGTATCACCTGATGTAACTCCAGGTGTGTTGGTATCACCTGATGTAACTCCAGGTGTGTTGAGGAGAGGGTTGGTATCACCTGATGTAACTCCAGGTGTGTTGGTATCACCTGATGTAACTCCAGGTGTGTTGGTATCACCTGATGTAACTCCAGGTGTGTTGAGGAGAGGGTGGTATCACCTGATGTAACTCCAGGTGTGTTGGTATCACCTGATGTAACTCCAGGTGTGTTGAGGAGAGGGTTGGTATCACCTGATGTAACTCCAGGTGTGTTGGTATCACCTGATGTAACTCCAGGTGTGTTGAGGAGAGGGTCAGTATCACCTGATGTAACTCCAGGTGTGTTGGTATCACCTGATGTAACTCCAGGTGTGTTGAGGAGAGGGTTGGTATCACCTGATGTAACTCCAGGTGTGTTGAGGAGAGGGTTGGTATCACCTGATGTAACTCCAGGTGTGTTGGTATCACCTGATGTAACTCCAGGTGTGTTGAGGAGAGGGTTGGTATCACCTGATGTAACTCCAGGTGTGTTGGTATCACCTGATGTAACTCCAGGTGTGTTGAGGAGTAACTCCAGGTGGTTGGTATCACCTGATGTAACTCCAGGTGTGTTGAGGAGAGGGTTGGTATCACCTGATGTAACTCCAGGTGTGTTTGTATCACCTTGAGGTGTGTTGAGAAGAGGGTTGGTATCACCTGATGTAACTCCAGGTGTGTTGAGGAGAGGGTTGGTATCACCTGATGTAACTCCAGGTGTGTTGGTATCACCTGATGTAACTCCAGGTGTGTTGAGAAGAGGGTTGGTATCACCTGATGTAACTCCAGGTGTGTTGAGGAGAGGGTTGGTATCACCTGATGTAACTCCAGGTGTGTTGGTATCACCTGATGTAACTCCAGGTGTGTTGGTATCACCTGATGTAACTCCAGGTGTGTTGGTATCACCTGATGTAACTCCAGGTGTGTTGGTATCACCTGATGTAACTCCAGGTGTGTTTGTATCACCTGATGTAACTCCAGGTGTGTTGAGGAGAGGGTTGGTATCACCTGATGTAACTCCAGGTGTGTTGAGGAGAGGGTTGGTATCACCTGATGTAACTCCAGGTGTGTTGAGGAGATGGTCGGTGTGACCTGTAACTCCAGGTAAAAGGGGGTGTCTGGTAGTGTTTGATGAAGTCTAACTCACTGGTATTCTGGATGTTTCATACTGTATATAATGGCTCTCAAACCAACATATTGATACAGGATCTGTGTTTAACACTGTTAAGATTCAAGTCAGATTACCGGCGAGAGTTTAATATAAACTATCCTTTTGAGTTTGATATTTCAACTGAGCTCATTTCATCAAGTGGAGGCTAATGACTGGGTTATATATCATTGTTACATAAACGACTGGGCTCCCCCTCGTGCCCTGAAACAGTTTGACTAGAGCATGACCCCTTGACCTCTGTATAGGCGCCCACCAGCCAAACGGACCAATTACATCAAACATGGCTGCCTGGCTCCGTTCCGTTGTCCCTGGCAACAGCTGGTCGAGGAGTGGGAGCTGATCGTGAAGGAGGAAGGAGGAGGAGGGGGAGGGGAGGAGGCAGTCGTACCAATGGAACAGGAAGTGACACCACCACAGAGTAACTTCACAGTCTTGAGGTAGATGCCACTTCTGGATGATACTGTATATATGTGAGGGATAAACACTGAGCTGTGTACATTATCTGGATATAATGGACCCCGTGGTAGGAAGAAGGATCCGCTTGGTGCAGTGATTTAGAACAGTTATGAGGCAGGGTAGTGGTTAGAGTGTAGAGGGGGCAGGGTAGTGGTTAGAGTGTAGAGGCGGCAGGGTAGCCTAGTGGTTAGAGTGTAGAGGCGGCAGGGTAGCCTAGTGGTTAGAGTGTAGAGGGGGCAGGGTAGCCTAGTGGTTAGAGTGTAGAGGGGGCAGGGTAGCCTAGTGGTTAGAGTGTAGAGGCGGCAGGGTAGCCTAGTGGTTAGAGTGTAGAGGCGGCAGGGTAGCCTAGTGGTTAGAGTGTAGAGGCGGCAGGGTAGCCTAGTGGTTAGAGTGTAGAGGGGCAGGGTAGCCTAGTGGTTAGAGTGTAGAGGCGGCAGGGTAGCCGAGTGGTTAGAGTGTAGAGGGGGCAGGGTAGCCTAGTGGTTAGAGTGTAGAGGGGGCAGGGTAGCCTAGTGGTTAGAGTGTAGAGGGGGCAGGGTAGCCTAGTGGTTAGAGTGTAGAGGGGGCAGGGTAGCCTAGTGGTTAGAGTGTAGAGGGGGCAGGGTAGCCTAGTGGTTAGAGTGTAGAGGGGGCAGGGTAGCCTAGTGGTTAGAGTGTAGAGGGGGCAGGGTAGCCTAGTGGTTAGAGTGTAGAGGGGGCAGGGTAGCCTAGTGGTTAGAGTGTAGAGGGGGCAGGGTAGCCTAGTGGTTAGAGTGTAGAGGGGGCAGGGTAGCCTAGTGGTTAGAGTGTAGAGGGGGCAGGGTAGCCTAGTGGTTAGAGTGTAGAGGGGGCAGGGTAGCCTAGTGGTTAGAGTGTAGAGGGGGCAGGGTAGCCTAGTGGTTAGAGTGTAGAGGGGGCAGGGTAGCCTAGTGGTTAGAGTGTAGAGGGGGCAGGGTAGCCTAGTGGTTAGAGTGTAGAGGGGGCAGGGTAGCCTAGTGGTTAGAGTGTAGAGGCGGCAGGGTAGCCTAGTGGTTAGAGCGTTGGACTAGGGTACCCGGAAGGTTGCAAGTTCAAACCCCGAGCTGACATGGTACAAATCTGGCGTTCTGCCCCTGAACAGGCAGTTAACCCACTGTTCCTAGGTTGTCTTTGTAAATAAGAATTTGTTCTTAACTGACTTGCCTAGTTAAATAAAGGTCAAATAAAATAATATTTGACATCAGTCAAAACACCTCATGTTATCAAGAACAAGATAACTAGCTGTCGGACCAACCAGAATCATTACAACACACGGCCTTGCCTCATTGAAGTGACGTTGTCAGCTAACCTGTCTAGAAGACTTATCTCAACTAGCTTATAGTATCCTGCTTAGCCCATGTTTTCACAAAGGACTGGTACTTATTGGTCCTCCTGCAATGATATGTTTTGTTCGGGAAAGTTCCTCAGTCAAACGTCCTCCTTATATCCTGTTAGGCCTCTTCAGTCCGTATCACGGTAGTTTAGCATTACGGCGCGATTTGACATTTAAAGGCGATGTTACGGTGCGATTTGACATTTAAAGGCGATGTTACGGCGCGATTTGACATTTAAAGGCGATGTTACGGCGCGATTTGACATTTTAAGGCGATGTTACGGCGCGATTTGACATTTTAAGGCGATGTTACGGCGCGATTTGACATTTAAAGGCGATGTTACGGCGCAATTTGACATTTAAAGGCGATGTTACAGCGGAAGTGGAGACTGCATTCACGGTAAACGTGGCATATGTCGGCTCAATGGGAAATTATCTTTCAATTTCTATTCTAGCGGAATCTGTAGCGCTTCAGCCTTAGACTGAATAGAGTCCGGAATCTGAAGCTTTCAGCCTTAGACTGAATAGAGTCCTGAATCTGTCGAGCTTCAGCCATAGACTGAATAGAGTCCTGAATCTGTAGCGCTTCAGCCGTAGACTGAATAGAGTCCTGAATCTGTCGAGCTTCAGCCGTAGACTGAATAGAGTCCTGAATCTGTCGAGCTTCAGCCGTAGACTGAATAGAGTCCTGAATCTGTCGAGCTTCAGCCGTAGACTGAATAGAGTCCTGAATCTGTCGAGCTTCAGCCTTAACCTGAAGAGTCCTGAATCTGTAGCAGTTCAGCCTTAGACTGAATAGAGTCCTGAATCTGTAGCGCTTCAGCCTTTGACTGAATAGAGTCCTGAATCTGTCGAGCTTCAGCCGTAGACTGAATATAGTCCTGAATCTGTCGAGCTTCAGCCTTAGACTGAATAGAGTCCTGAATCTGTAGCGCTTCAGCCTTAACCTGAAGAGTCCTGAATCTGTAGCACTTCAGCCTTTGACTGAATAGAGTCCTGAATCTGTCGAGCTTCAGCCTTAACCTGAAGAGTCCTGAATCTGTAGCAGTTCAGCCTTTGACTGAATAGAGTCCTGAATCTGTCGAGCTTCAGCCGTAGACTGAATAGAGTCCTGAATCTGTCGCTTCAGCCGTAGACTGAATAGAGTCCTGAATCTGTAGCGCTTCAGCCGTAGACTGAATAGAGTCCTGAATCTGTAGCGCTTCAGCCGTAGACTGAATAGAGTCCTGAATCTGTCGAGCTTCAGCCGCAGACTGAATAGAGTCCTGAATTTCACTAGAAAGTGTTTTTCATTACCTCTAATATTAGTTTCATCCTCTCCTCTGCATAACTTATAGTATTCATTCATAATGTTTCACATTTTATGAAACCCCTATTGTTTTAATAATGACTTGTCCTTTTCCGCCCACAGTGTAGCGTAGTGTCTGACAGCTCTGATGCATAACCCCTCCCAGCATACCTTTCATGATAACCCCTCCCCAGCATACCTTTCATGATAACCCCTCCCCAGCATACCTTTCATGATAACCCCTCCCAGCATACCTTTCATGATAACCCCTCCCAGCATACCTTTCATGATAACCCCTCCCAGCATACCTTTCATGATAACCCCTCCCCAGCATACCTTTCATGATAACCCCTCCCCAGCATACCTTTCATGATAACCCCTCCCCAGCATACCTTTCATGATAACTCCTCCCCAGCATACCTTTCATGATAACCCCTCCCCAGCATACCTTTCATGATAACCCCTCCCCAGCATACCTTTCATGATAACCCCTCCCCAGCATACCTTTCATGATAACCCCTCCCCAGCATACCTTTCATGATGAGAACATAACCCCTCCCCAGCATACCTTTCATGATGAGAACATAAACCCCCCCAGCCTACCTTTCATGATGAGAACATAACCCCTCCCCAGCATACCTTTCATGATGAGAACATAACCCCTACCCAGCATACCTTTCACGATGAGAACATAAACCCCCCCAGCATACCTTTCATGATGAGAACATAAACACACCCCCCACCCCTCCCCAGCATACCTTTTCATGATGGGAACATTCAGACCCAAATGACTACCCTACATCAGAGAGATTATCCTCCTAAAATCAGCAGTTTATAGAGTAATGGCTGACTTCATGAGCTCAGATTGTGTTTTTACTGAATCCATTTTTTTTTGTGGTGCTGGGAATCACTGGACGGTTTAAAGAAAACACAACCACTTTGTTGGTCCACTGAGGATACAAAATGGTTTTCCTAGAAGTAGTGGCCGTATTTTATAAACCCTGAGCCACGAATGGGTTCCGCAGCTTAAACACTGAACCCTAATTGGTCGTCTCTGTGTTCAACAGGAATAGGAAGTCTCTAAGGCAGCTGTCCGCTTGGTGTCGCCCCACATCCTCTAAATGTCAGAGGGCACGTAACCCGGGATCAACACCACAACTCAACCGTAATGTTGCAGCGTCTCTCCTCTCGGCACACGGTGGCAGCAGCCTGGTGTGGATCCGTCTCTCCCTCGTCACCAAGGGCCAACCGGAGCAGCACGCCCTGGTGTGTGTCCCCACCGCAGAGGACCTCCAGCTGGTACGTAAGGAGCCGGGCTGCACAGGGCCCCAGGAGCCGCTACACACTGACCACTTCAAGAGCCGCGTCAAACGGCCACGCAAGAAGGACCACAACAAACCTGGAACCTCCTCTTCCTCCGCCAAGCAGTCTGACCCTGCCTCAGTCCCTGGTGTCAACCCTGGTCCTGATCCTAGCTCCTCCTCCAGCCTCACCAACCCCTGTACCTCAGTCCCTAGTGTCAACCCTGATCCTAGCTCCTCCTCCAGCCTCACCAACCCCTGTACCTCAGCCCTGACTCTGGGTCTCTGGCCGGAGCCCCTTCCCAGCATCACCTCCCACTGCTCCAGGGTGACTCTGGGCTGGGTGACCCAGGGGGACTTCTCCCTGTCGGCTGGCTGTGGAGAGGCTCTGGGGCTCCTCAGCCTTACTGGTCTCCTACACACCCTGCTCAGACAGCCTGATGGCCAGAGAGGACTGGTGCTGCTACGGAACCCCGGATCACTGCAATACCGTTTCGCTAAGATCAACATAGAGGTCTGAGGAGTACTGTAGGTTCAATCCCACATCGCTAAGATCAACATAGAGGTCTGAGGAGTACTGCAGGTTCAATCCCACATCGCTAAGATCAACATAGAGGTCTGAGGAGTACTGCGGGTTCAATCCCACGTCTGAGGAGTACTGCAGGTTCAATCCCACATCGCAACAGTACCGCTTCTCTAAGATCAACATAGAGGTCTGAGGAGTACTGCAGGTTCAATCCCACGTCACTAAGGTCAACAGAGGTCTGAGGAGTACTGCGGGTTCAATCCCACGTCACTAAGGTCAACAGAGGTCTGAGGAGTACTGCGGGTTCAATCCCACGTCTGAGGAGTACTGCAGGTTCAATCCCACATCACAACAGTGCCGCTTCTGTTAGGGGTACTAGATATGAAATAAAACACTGTGCCTAGTGCGAGTCCCTTCACCCCGACCCCTGTTAGGGGTACTAGATATTAAATGCCTGGCATGCACACACAACATTACCCACATTGAATGACACATTGTTTGAGTGGAAGAACTTTTTATTGATAATAATTCCCTGTCAAGGTTTTCTGCGAGTTTTTCATTTGAGTTGAAATGACAGTTTTTTTAAATATTTTTTGTTCAATATTGTTTTCACGGAAGGGACTGCCTTCAGATTGTCACTGGGTGTGTACTGGTTCTGTAGAGAAGACACCAGTCATTCTTTGGTTTGCCTGATTCCCATCTTTGTTTGGATTTGAGAGCTGTAGTTGAAGTGGTTGACAATAAAAATCCCTCTACTCCAATCTGAGTTACCTAAAGCCTATTCCCTGTCAAACACTGTGTTAGTTACTGTATAGTGTAGCCTGGCCTGCACAGCGTTCGCTACTGTTTACTGCATGTGGTAGTTGTCTAGTGAGAGCTAGCTAATGGTGTGTAGCCTAGCCTGCACAGCGTTCGCTACTGTTTACTGCACATGGTAGTTGTCTTGCTAACAGTGTGTAGCCTAGCCTGCACAGCGTTCGCTACTGTTTACTGCACATGGTAGTTGTCTTGCTAACAGTGTGTAGCCTAGCCTGCACAGCGATAGCTACTGTTTACTGCACATGGTAGTTGTCTAGTGAGAGCTAGCTAATGGTGTGTAGCCTAGCCTGCACATGGTAGCAGTAAGTGACATGTGCCAGAACACACCCCTTATTTTGAAATTGATGAGCTGATTTGCTATAATTTTATACATTTAATATTTTTCCCCCATTTTTAAATATTCAAGCATAATTTAAAATTCATTACATAGGCCTAAATGAAATATACTTTATGTACGATGTCCTGAAAGGAAACTACCAAATAAAATGTATTATTATTATTGACAATTAGTTTTAGGTTCACCCCCCGTTCACAAAAATGGTTCGCTCCGACAGACAGTGAGTCACGTGGCCTGCTATAAAAGCAGACCGGCCATTCAGTTACTGTTCGATTGAGCAAACCGAGTGACCTAAGCGATTTTGAGCGCGCTGTGATCGCCGGCCAGCCGGCCTCCTGGGCTATTCACGCATGACAGTGTCTGGGGTTTACCGAGAACGGTACGACAAACAAACAACATCCAGTCAGCGGCAGTCCTGTGGGTGAAAACAGCTCATTAATGTGAGGTCGGCAGTCCTGTGGGTGAAAACAGCTCATTGATGAGAGGTCGGCAGTCCTGTGGGTGACAACAGCTCATTGATGAGAGGTCAGCAGTCCTGTGGGTGACAACAGCTCATTGATGAGAGGTCGGCAGTCCTGTGGGTGAAACAGCTCATTGATGAGGTCGGCAGCCCTCTCATCCTCTCTGATGAGAGGTCGGCAGTCCTGTGGGTGAAAACAGCTCATTGATGAGAGGTCGGCAGTCCTGTGGGTGAAACAGCTCATTGATGAGAGGTCAGCAGTCCTGTGGGTGACAACAGCTCATTGATGAGAGGTCGGCAGTCCTGTGGGTGAAACAGCTCATTGATGAGAGGTTGGCAGTCCTGTGGGTGAAACAGCTCATTGATGAGAGGTTGGCAGTCCTGTGGGTGACAACAGCTCATTGATGAGAGGTCGGCAGTCCTGTGGGTGACAACAGCTCATTGATGAGAGGTTGGCAGTCCTGTGGGTGAAAAGCTCATTGATGAGAGGTCGGCAGTCCTGTGGGTGAAAACAGCTCATTGATGAGAGGTCAGCAGTCCTGTGGGTGACAACAGCTCATTGATGAGAGGTCGGCAGTCCTGTGGGTGACAACAGCTCATTGATGAGAGGTCGGCAGTCCTGTGGGTGAAACAGCTCATTGATGAGAGGTCGGCAGCCCTCTCATCCTCTCTGATGAGAGGTCGGCAGTCCTGTGGGTGAAAACAGCTCATTGATGAGAGGTCGGCAGTCCTGTGGGTGAAACAGCTCATTGATGAGAGGTCAGCAGTCCTGTGGGTGACAACAGCTCATTGATGAGAGGTCGGCAGTCCTGTGGGTGAAACAGCTCATTGATGAGCGGTTGGCAGTCCTGTGGGTGACAACAGCTCATTGATGAGAGGTCGGCAGTCCTGTGGGTGACAACAGCTCATTGATGAGAGGTTGGCAGTCCTGTGGGTGAAACAGCTCATTGATGAGAGGTTGGCAGTCCTGTGGGTGAAAACAGCTCATTAATGAGAGGTCGGCAGTCCTGTGGGTGACAACAGCTCATTGATGAGAGGTCAGCAGTCCTGTGGGTGACAACAGCTCATTGATGAGAGGTCGGCAGTCCTGTGGGTGACAACAGCTCATTGATGAGAGGTCGGCAGTCCTGTGGGTGAAACAGCTCATTGATGAGAGGTCGGCAGCCCTCTCATCCTCTCTGATGAGAGGTCGGCAGTCCTGTGGGTGACAACAGCTCATTGATGAGAGGTCAGCAGTCCTGTGGGTGACAACAGCTCATTGATGAGAGGTCAGCAGTCCTGTGGGTGACAACAGCTCATTGATGAGAGGTCGGCAGTCCTGTGGGTGAAACAGCTCATTGATGAGAGGTCGGCAGCCCTCTCATCCTCTCTGATGAGAGGTCGGCAGTCCTGTGGGTGAAAACAGCTCATTGATGAGAGGTCGGCAGTCCTGTGGGTGAAACAGCTCATTGATGAGAGGTCGGCAGTCCTGTGGGTGAAACAGCTCATTGATGAGAGGTTGGCAGTCCTGTGGGTGACAACAGCTCATTGATGAGAGGTCAGCAGTCCTGTGGGTGACAACAGCTCATTGATGCATGGCTTTGCACCACATCAACTCCCATCATCAAGTTTGCAGGCCTGATAACCAACCTGTCTTACTTATTGATGTCATGTTAAATCCACTTCAATCAGTGTAGATGAAGGGGAGGAGACAGATTAAAGGATTTAAGCCTTGAGACATGGATTGTGTCTGAAGGCCAAGACTAGTGCCTTTGAACAGTTTCCCAATGGTCCATTGGGAAACTGTTGAGCGGGGAAAACCCAGCACCGTTGCACTTCTTGACACATTCAAACAGGCGCTCCTACCCCATTCAAAGGCACTAGTCTTGGCCATTTCCCAACTGTGGGAAGTAATTGGAGTCAACATGGGCCAGCATCCTCGTGGAACGCTGTCGACACCTAGAGTCCACGCCCCGACGTCAAGAGGGTGCAACTCAATATTAGGAAGGTGTTCCGTACCCTCAGTGTCTACATTCACATTTAAGTCATTTAGCAGAGAGCATTCAGTGTCGTACTGGTCCCCGTTGGGAATAGAACCCACAACCACGGCAAGGCAAGTGCCCTGCTCTACCAACTGAGCCACACATCACACCTGCTGTTACTAGACTATTATATATATATTGTGCCTTCCTGTATTCTACTGATTCTAGAAAGTTTCCTATTCTACCGAGACATTTACGTCATGCTCCTATTTGTCTCTATTGTTGTTGTGAAGTAGGAGCCTGCAGTAAGCATTGTGGACGATATATCCCGTACATACGACTAATAAAACTGAGCTGGCTTTCTACTCTCAAAATGAGTTTAAAATGTTTTCATTTTTTTATTACCAAGATAAATTGTCTAACATTGACAGATCATTTTTACTTTTAAGTCGTCAAAATAAAATGAGTGTTTTTCTTACCGATATACCTTTGCTTAAGTCCATTGTCACTAAAGATGATTCAAAATGGAGGTGAGGGTTCCCTGAGGTGAGTTGAAGACGTTGGCTCAGCCATACCTGTCAGTTAAACTATTACACTGCTCTTTGCAATGCAATTCAGAAAATGACGTTTTGATTTGAAAAAGGGTGAAGCTGTAGTTGTCATATTAAAATGTCTGTAGTCCTGAGGCCATCCTTCCCGAAGCCTGGTCCATGTTTATTAGCTTAACCAGACGTTTAAAAAAGCTCACATTTAAATAGTAATTCTTGTTACGACCAGTAGAGTGCGCTGGTGCACCTCTGCCAGCCGGGAGCTCGAGAAACACTTTAAATATCACATTCCAGTTTATTAACAAATCAATGATTGAAACCATCATCAGAAACTCAATCCAACAGTTGCTTTCGTATTAACAGAATATCAGGTGGTTCCTCCAGACAGCCACCTTGAGAATTAAATGACGTTTTATGTGTCTGTAGTGCATTTGGGTTCGATCCTGAGACTTCTCCTCAGTATCTGTAGCAACAGAGTTCAATTCCCTGACAATTGTAACTTTCCCAAAGATGTCCAGGTTTTTCCCAGAAATCCTGCTTCTGGAATCAGGAGTGAGTTAGAAGATACTAGGATTTCTGGAAAATCTGGGGAATTTTTTTGCTAATGGAGACCGTGCTCTCACTTTGTCCCTGTAGTCAGTCAGTCTGGCAACCCAGGAGAGAGATGTGTAGTGTTGACACAGGTAGTCTCTGTACACAGACAGACAGGTGTGGCTGATATTAGGAGTCGTCCTGTGGGCCAGGTTTGTTACACATGAGTTTAGCTGCCAGAGATCCGTACGCGTTGCTTTTAGCCTCCGGCTGGACCTTGTCTTTACATTTTCTCCCTGTAGTAGAGACAAGACATATAGATCATTAGAGAGGTGGTCTACATTCACCATGTTATTCTGCTGCTGGGGATAATGCACATTCACCATGTTATTCTGTTGCTGGGGATAATGCACATTCACCACGTTATTCTGCTGCTGGGGATAATGCACATTCACCACGTTGTTCTGCTGCTGGGGATAATGCACATTCACCACGTTGTTCTGCTGCTGGGGATAATGCACATTCACCACGTTGTTCTGCTGCTGGGGATAATGCACATTCACCATGTTATTCTGCTGCTGGGGATAATGCACATTCACCATGTTATTCTGCTGCTGGGGATAATGTACATTCACCATGTTATTCTGCTGCTGGGGATAATGCACATTCACCATGTTATTCTGCTGCTGGGGATAATGCACATTCACCACGTTCTGCTGCTGGGGATAATGCACATTCACCACGTTGTTCTGCTGCTGGGGATAATGCACATTCACCATGTTGTTCTGCTGCTGGGGATAATGCACATTCACCGCGTTATTCTGCTGCTGGGGATAATGCACATTCACCGCGTTATTCTGTTGCTGGGGATAATGCACATTCACCATGTTATTCTGTTGCTGGGGATAATGCACATTCACCACGTTGTTCTGCTGCTGGGGATAATGCACATTAACCTCACCTTCTGGCTATTGAGAGATGTCTGAACAGGTTTACTGTAGGGTAAGACACTAAGCACCTTCTGGCTATTGAGAGATGTCTGAACAGGTTTACTGTAGGGTAAGACACTAAGCACCTCCTGGCTATTGAGAGATGTCTGAACAGGTTTACTGTAGGGTAAGACACTAAGCACCCCGGTCCAACCCGGGTCCTCCAGTACCTCCCAACAGCCCAACCCTAGTCCTCCAGTACCCCCAACAGCCCAACCCTAGTCCTCCAGTACCCCCAACAGCCCAACTCCAGTCCTCCAGTACCCCCAACAGCCCAACTCCAGTCCTCCAGTACCCCCAACAGCCCAACTCCGGTCCTCCAGTACCCCCAACAGCCCAACTCCGGTCCTCCAGTACCCCCAACCCTAGTCCTCCAGTATCCCCCAACAGCCCAACTCCGGTCCTCCAGAACCCCCAACCCCGGTCCTCCAGTATCCCCCCAACAGCCCAACTCCGGTCCTCCAGAACCCCCAACAGCCCAACTCCGGTCCTCCAGTACCCCCAACAGCCCAACTCCGGTCCTCCAGTACCCCCAACAGCCCAACTCCGGTCCTCCAGAACCCCCAACCCTAGTCCTCCAGTACCCCCAACAGCCCAACTCCGGTCCTCCAGTATCCCCCAACAGCCCAACTCCGGTCCTCCAGAACCCCCAACCCTAGTCCTCCAGTACCCCCAACCCTAGTCCTCCAGTATCCCCCAACAGCCCAACTCCGGTCCTCCAGAACCCCCAACCCCGGTCCTCCAGTATCCCCCAACAGCCCAACTCCGGTCCTCCAGTACCCCCAACAGCCCAACTCCGGTCCTCCAGTATCCCCCAACAGCCCAACCCCGGTCCTCCAGTACCCCCAACAGCCCAACTCCGGTCCTCCAGTACCCCCAACAGCCCAACTCCGGTCCTCCAGTACCCCCCCCAACAGCCCAACTCCAGTCCTCCAGTACCCCCAACAGCCCAACTCCAGTCCCCCCAACAGCCCAACTCCGGTCCTCCAGTACCCCCAACAGCCCAACTCCGGTCCTCCAGTACCCCCAACAGCCCAACTCCGGTCCTCCAGTACCCCCAACAGCCCAACTCCGGTCCTCCAGTACCCCCAACAGCCCAACTCCGGTCCTCCAGAACCCCCAACCCCGGTCCTCCAGTACCCCCAACAGCCCAACTCCGGTCCTCCAGTACCCCCAACAGTTTTGTTGTAACCCTTGCCAAACACTTCAACTAATTGAGGACTTGATGATTAGTGGACAAGTTGAATCAGGTGTGCTTGTCCAGGGTTACAATACAAATGGGTACTGTTGGACCGGGGGATTTAGTTTCAGGTGTTTCTGGTACCCCTGCTACGTGTGGTTAGCTGGAGCCATACCAGGAATACCATGTTAAAATATCACAGAGAATTACCTGCTTCAAATGCAACTTGTTTAGGCAAAAAAAGGTTGATTTGTGTTTCCTTGTAGAAATCTCGTCTTGGATATTAAATCAAGATGTTTCAAATGCTCCCATCCATTTCTATTTGTTGTAGAAGTATATAGTTACCTGGTATTTTCCCCATGGCTATGAAGGTTATGTTTTCAGTCTTGATCTTGGGTCTGTCTCTGGCTATCAGGAAGACTCCAATGAATGAGAGCAGGCAGCTGGAAGAGTTCAGAGAGAAGGTTATGTTCAAATATCACTCTAAAATCATGGAGTTGAAATCACAGTGTTTACAATTTTGGAGTCATCTGAACCCTCAGAGTGATACGGTCTCTGGAGTTCACTGGGACGGTGTACTAAACTCCACTGGGACGGTGTACTAAACTCCACTACGAGTTCATTGGGACGGTGTACTAAACTCCACTACAAGTTCATTGGGACGGTGTACTAAACTCCACTACGAGTTCATTGGGACGGTGTACTAAACTCCACTGGGACGGTGTACTAAGCTCCACTAAGAGTTCACTGGGACGGTGTACTAAACTCCACTGGGACGGTGTACTAAACTCCACTGGGACGGTGTACTAAACTCCACTAAGAGTTCACTGGGACGGTGTACTAAACTCCACTAAGAGTTCACTGGGACGGTGTACTAAGCTCCACTGGGACGGTGTACTAAACTCCACTGGGACGGTGTACTAAACTCCAGTAAGAGTTCACTGGGACGGTGTACTAAACTCCACTAAGAGTTCACTGGGACGGTGTACTAAACTCCACTGGGACGGTGTACTAAACTCCAGTAAGAGTTCATTGGGACGGTGTACTAAACTCCTAAGAGTTCACTGGGACGGTGTACTAAACTCCACTGGGACGGTGTACTAAACTCCACTAAGAGTTCACTGGGACGGTGTACTAAACTCCACTAAGAGTTCATTGGGACGGTGTACTAAACTCCACTAAGAGTTCACTGGGACGGTGTACTAAACTCCACTAAGAGTTCACTGGGACGGTGTACTAAACTCCACTGGGACGGTGTACTAAACTCCACTAAGAGTTCACTGGGACGGTGTACTAAACTCCACTGGGACGGTGTACTAAACTCCACTGGGACGGTGTACTAAACTCCACTAAGAGTTCACTGGGACGGTGTACTAAACTCCACTAAGAGTTCACTGGGACGGTGTACTAAACTCCACTGGGACGGTGTACTAAACTCCACTAAGAGTTCACTGGGACGGTGTACTAAACTCCACTAAGAGTTCACTGGGACGGTGTACTAAACTCCACTAAGAGTTCACTGGGACGGTGTACTAAACTCCACTAAGAGTTCACTGGGACGGTGTACTAAGCTCCACTGGGACGGTGTACTAAACTCCACTAAGAGTTCACTGGGACGGTGTACTAAACACCACTGGGACGGTGTACTAAACACCACTAAGAGTTCACTGGGACGGTGTACTAAACACCACTAAGAGTTCAATGGGACGGTGTACTAAACTCCACTAAGAGTTCACTGGGACGGTGTACTAAACTCCAGTAAGAGTTCACTGGGACGGTGTACTAAACTCCACTGGGACGGTGTACTAAACTCCACTAAGAGTTCACTGGGACGGTGTACTAAACTCCACTAAGAGTTCACTGGGACGGTGTACTAAGCTCCACTGGGACGGTGTACTAAACTCCACTGGGACGGTGTAATAAACTCCACTGGGACGGTGTACTAAACTCCACTGGGACGGTGTACTAAACTCCACTGGGACGGTGTACTAAGCTCCACTAAGAGTTCACTGGGACGGTGTACTAAACTCCACTAAGAGTTCACTGGGACGGTGTACTAAACTCCACTAAGAGTTCACTGGGACGGTGTACTAAACTCCACTAAGAGTTCATTGGGACGGTGTACTAAACTCCACTAAGAGTTCACTGGGACGGTGTACTAAACTCCACTAAGAGTTCACTGGGACGGTGTACTAAACTCCACTAAGAGTTCACTGGGACGGTGTACTAAGCTCCACTGGGACGGTGTACTAAACTCCACTGGGACGGTGTACTAAACTCCACTAAGAGTTCACTGGGACGGTGTACTAAACACCACTGGGACGGTGTACTAAACACCACTAAGAGTTCACTGGGACGGTGTACTAAACACCACTAAGAGTTCAATGGGACGGTGTACTAAACTCCACTGGGACGGTGTACTAAACTCCACTAAGAGTTCACTGGGACGGTGTACTAAACTCCACTAAGAGTTCACTGGGATGGTGTACTAAGCTCCACTGGGACGGTGTACTAAACTCCACTGGGACGGTGTACTAAACTCCACTAAGAGTTCACTGGGACGGTGTACTAAACTCCACTAAGAGTTCACTGGGACGGTGTACTAAACTCCACTGGGACGGTGTACTAAACTCCACTGGGACGGTGTACTAAACTCCACTAAGAGTTCACTGGGACGGTGTACTAAACTCCACTAAGAGTTCACTGGGACGGTGTACTAAGCTCCACTGGGACGGTGTACTAAACTCCACTGGGACGGTGTACTAAACTCCAGTAAGAGTTCACTGGGACGGTGTACTAAACTCCACTGGGACGGTGTACTAAACTCCACTAAGAGTTCACTGGGACGGTGTACTAAACTCCACTGGGACGGTGTACTAAACTCCAGTAAGAGTTCATTGGGACGGTGTACTAAACTCCTAAGAGTTCACTGGGACGGTGTACTAAACTCCACTGGGACGGTGTACTAAACTCCACTAAGAGTTCACTGGGACGGTGTACTAAACTCCACTAAGAGTTCATTGGGACGGTGTACTAAACTCCACTAAGAGTTCACTGGGACGGTGTACTAAACTCCACTAAGAGTTCACTGGGACGGTGTACTAAACTCCACTGGGACGGTGTACTAAACTCCACTAAGAGTTCACTGGGACGGTGTACTAAACTCCACTGGGACGGTGTACTAAACTCCACTGGGACGGTGTACTAAACTCCACTAAGAGTTCACTGGGACGGTGTACTAAACTCCACTAAGAGTTCACTGGGACGGTGTACTAAACTCCACTGGGACGGTGTACTAAACTCCACTAAGAGTTCACTGGGACGGTGTACTAAACTCCACTAAGAGTTCACTGGGACGGTGTACTAAACTCCACTAAGAGTTCACTGGGACGGTGTACTAAACTCCACTAAGAGTTCACTGGGACGGTGTACTAAGCTCCACTGGGACGGTGTACTAAACTCCACTAAGAGTTCACTGGGACGGTGTACTAAACACCACTGGGACGGTGTACTAAACACCACTAAGAGTTCACTGGGACGGTGTACTAAACACCACTAAGAGTTCAATGGGACGGTGTACTAAACTCCACTAAGAGTTCACTGGGACGGTGTACTAAACTCCAGTAAGAGTTCACTGGGACGGTGTACTAAACTCCACTGGGACGGTGTACTAAACTCCACTAAGAGTTCACTGGGACGGTGTACTAAACTCCACTAAGAGTTCACTGGGACGGTGTACTAAGCTCCACTGGGACGGTGTACTAAACTCCACTGGGACGGTGTAATAAACTCCACTGGGACGGTGTACTAAACTCCACTGGGACGGTGTACTAAACTCCACTGGGACGGTGTACTAAACTCCACTAAGAGTTCACTGGGACGGTGTACTAAACTCCACTAAGAGTTCACTGGGACGGTGTACTAAACTCCACTAAGAGTTCACTGGGACGGTGTACTAAACTCCACTAAGAGTTCACTGGGACGGTGTACTAAACTCCACTAAGAGTTCACTGGGACGGTGTACTAAACTCCACTAAGAGTTCACTGGGACGGTGTACTAAGCTCCACTGGGACGGTGTACTAAACTCCACTGGGACGGTGTACTAAACTCCACTAAGAGTTCACTGGGACGGTGTACTAAACACCACTGGGACGGTGTACTAAACACCACTAAGAGTTCACTGGGACGGTGTACTAAACACCACTAAGAGTTCAATGGGACGGTGTACTAAACACCACTAAGAGTTCACTGGGACGGTGTACTAAACTCCACTAAGAGTTCACTGGGACGGTGTACTAAACACCACTGGGACGGTGTACTAAACACCACTAAGAGTTCACTGGGACGGTGTACTAAACACCACTAAGAGTTCAATGGGACGGTGTACTAAACACCACTAAGAGTTCACTGGGACGGTGTACTAAACTCCACTAAGAGTTCACTGGGACGGTGTACTAAACTCCACTAAGAGTTCACTGGGACGGTGTACTAAACTCCACTAAGAGTTCACTGGGACGGTGTACTAAACTCCACTAAGAGTTCACTGGGACGGTGTACTAAGCTCCACTGGGACGGTGTACTAAACTCCACTAAGAGTTCATTGGGACTGTGTACTAAACTCCACTAAGAGTTCATTGGGACGGTGTACTAAACTCCACTAAGAGTTCATTGGGACTGTGTACTAAACTCCACTAAGAGTTCATTGGGACGGTGTACTAAACTCCACTAAGAGTAACCAGATACAGGGACTGAAGAGTATCCACAGCCCCTACTGTGAACGTCAACGGCCCCTACTCTGAACGTCACGGCCCGCATTCAGGTGGAATGTCAAGGCCCGCATTCAGGTGGAATGTCAAGGCCCGTATTCTTAAAAAGACAGTACTCATGGGGTTTTTTGCATACTACTTACCCAAAGAGAAACATTAAAATATTGAGCAAAGCCAAGCCCTGGAATTCCTGGTAAAATACTATTCCTGCAAAAGAAAAGTAGTTTAACACCAAACCAAAACAACATCAGAGAGGCAGAGGGAGAGATGCAGAGGCAGAGGGAGAGATGCAGAGAGAGAGATGCAGAGAGGCAGAGGGAGAGAGAGGGAGAGAGAGAGGGGCAGAGAGAGAGAGATGCAGAGGGAGAGAGAGGCAGAGGGAGAGAGAGGGAGAGATGCAGAGAGGCAGAGAGAGAGGGAGAGAGAGAGAGAGAGGGGCAGAGAGAGAGAGAGATGCAGAGGGAGAGAGAGGCAGAGGGAGAGAGAGGGAGAGAGAGAGAGAGGGGCAGAGAGAGATGCAGAGGGAGAGAGAGATGCAGAGGGAGAGAGATGCAGAGAGAGATGCAGAGAGGGAGAGAGGCAGAGGGAGAGAGGCAGAGGGAGAGAGGCAGAGGGAGAGAGGCAGAGGGAGAGAGGCAGAGGGAGAGAGGCAGAGGGAGAGAGGCAGAGGGAGAGAGGCAGAGGGAGAGAGAGGCAGAGAGAGAGCTGCAGAGAGAGAGGCAGAGAGGCAGAGGGAGAGAGAGGCAGAGAGGCAGAGGGAGAGAGAGGCAGAGAGAGAGATGCAGAGAGGCAGAGAGGGAGGCAGGTAGAGAGAGAGGCAGAGGGAGAGAGAGGCAGAGAGGCAGAGAGAGCTGCAGAGAGAGAGGCAGAGAGGCAGAGGGAGAGAGGCAGAGAGGCAGAGGGAGAGAGAGGCAGAGAGGCAGAGGGAGGCAGAGAGAGAGAGAGGCAGAGAGGCAGAGAGGCAGAGGGAGAGAGAGGCAGAGAGGCAGAGGGAGGCAGAGAGAGAGAGAGGCAGAGGGAGGCAGAGAGAGAGAGAGGCAGAGAGGCAGAGGGAGAGAGAGGCAGAGAGGCAGAGGGAGGCAGAGAGGCAGAGAGGCAGAGGGAGAGAGAGGCAGAGAGGCAGAGGGAGGCAGAGAGAGAGAGAGGCAGAGAGGCAGAGGGAGGCAGAGGGAGAGAGAGGCAGAGAGGCAGAGGGAGGCAGAGAGAGAGAGAGGCAGAGAGGCAGAGGGAGAGAGAGGCAGAGAGGCAGAGGGAGGCAGAGAGAGAGAGAGGCAGAGAGGCAGAGGGAGGCAGAGAGAGAGAGCAGAGAGGCAGAGAGGCAGAGGGAGGCAGAGAGAGAGAGAGGCAGAGAGGCAGAGGGAGGCAGAGAGAGAGAGAGGCAGAGAGGCAGAGGGAGGCAGAGAGAGAGAGAGGCAGAGAGGCAGAGGGAGAGAGATGCAGAGGCAGAGATGCAGAGAGGCAGAGGGAGAGATGCAGAGAGAGAGATGCAGAGAGGCAGAGGGAGAGAGAGGGAGAGAGAGGGAGAGAGAGAGGGGCAGAGAGAGAGAGATGCAGAGGGAGAGAGAGGCAGAGGGAGAGAGAGGCAGAGGGAGAGAGAGGGAGAGAGAGAGAGAGGGGCAGAGAGAGATGCAGAGGGAGAGAGAGATGCAGAGGGAGAGAGATGCAGAGAGAGATGCAGAGAGGCAGAGGGAGAGAGGCAGAGGGAGAGAGGCAGAGGGAGAGAGGCAGAGGGAGAGAGGCAGAGGGAGAGAGGCAGAGGGAGAGAGGCAGAGGGAGAGAGGCAGAGAGGCAGAGGGAGAGAGAGGCAGAGAGAGAGCTGCAGAGAGAGAGGCAGAGAGGCAGAGGGAGAGAGAGGCAGAGAGGCAGAGGGAGAGAGAGGCAGAGAGAGAGATGCAGAGAGGCAGAGGGAGGCAGGTAGAGAGAGAGGCAGAGGGAGAGAGAGGCAGAGAGGCAGAGAGAGAGCTGCAGAGAGAGAGGCAGAGAGGCAGAGGGAGAGAGGCAGAGAGGCAGAGGGAGAGAGAGGCAGAGAGGCAGAGGGAGGCAGAGAGAGAGAGAGGCAGAGAGGCAGAGGGAGAGAGAGGCAGAGAGGCAGAGGGAGAGAGAGGCAGAGGGACAGGGAGGCAGAGAGAGAGAGGCAGAGAGGCAGACAGGGAGGCAGAGGGAGGCAGAGAGAGGGAGAGGCAGAGGGAGAGAGAGGCAGAGAGAGAGGCAGAGGGAGAGAGAGGGAGAGATGAAGAGGGAGAGAGGCAGAGGGAGAGAGGCAGAGAGGGAGAGGCAGACAGGGAGGCAGAGGCAGACAGCTGTCCATATCTGGAGGATAAACTCTAATTAGTATGGAGCACCAGACCATGAAAACATTTGGCGTCCCCAAATGCCATCCGTGTCTTTATTTAGTGCCCTACTTTTGACCAGGGCCCATAGAAAGTAGTGTACTATCTAGGGAATAGGGTGCCATTTGGGATGCACACTTTGGCTCTTTTAGGTTTTCAGTGGAGTTGCGCGGAGTTAGCCTGGCAGAGTCACAGAACAACAAAAGAAGTCCTCCGGAGATGCGAGCCAGGCCGAGTGATTATTTTACCTCCAATTTCTTGTCTCATCGCTGCATCCCCAACGGGTTCGTGAGGCGAAGGTCGAGTCACGTGTCCTCTGAAACATGACCCGCCAAACCACACTTCACAACACCCGCCCGCTTAACCCGGAAGCCAGCTGCACCAGCTGTGTCGGTGGTAACACTGTTCGACTGAGGTCAGCCTGCAGGCACCCGGCCCGCCACAAGGAGTCGCTAGAGCGCCATGAGCCAAGTAAAGCCCCTCCCGGTCAAACCCTCCCCTAACGACGCTGGGCCAATTGTGTGCCGCCCCATGGGACTCCCGGTCACGGCCAGTTGTTAAACAGCCTGGGATCGAACCCCAGGCTGTAGTGACGCTGTGCCACTCAGGAGGCTGCAAGACTGAGTGACTCTGTTGGACCTTTTAAAAAGAGATGGCAGTGATTCTAGAGAACCCAGGGAGAAAGAGGGATGGAGAGAGAGGGGCAGAGACAGAGACAGTGAGATGGAGAGAGAGGGGCAGAGACAGAGACAGTGAGATGGGGAGAGAGGGGCAGAGACAGTGAGATGGGGAGAGAGAGGGGCAGAGACAGTGAGATGGGGAGAGAGGGGGCAGAGACAGTGAGATGGGGAGAGAGGGGGCAGAGACAGTGAGATGGGGAGAGAGGGGCAGAGACAGTGAGATGGGGAGAGAGGGGCAGAGACAGTGAGATGGGGAGAGAGGGGCAGAGACAGTGAGATGGGGAGAGAGGGGCAGAGACAGTGAGATGGGGAGAGAGGGGCAGAGACAGTGAGATGGGGAGAGAGGGGCAGAGACAGTGAGATGGGGAGAGAGGGGCAGAGACGGTGAGATGGGGAGAGAGGGGCAGAGACGGTGAGATGGGGAGAGAGGGGCAGAGACGGTGAGATGGGGAGAGAGGGGCAGAGACGGTGAGATGGGGAGAGAGGGGCAGAGACGGTGAGATGGGGAGAGAGGGGCAGAGACAGTGAGATGGGGAGAGAGGGGCAGAGACAGTGAGATGGGGAGAGAGGGGCAGAGACAGTGAGATGGGGAGAGAGGGGCAGAGACAGTGAGATGGGGAGAGAGGGGCAGAGACAGTGAGATGGGGAGAGAGGGGCAGAGACAGTGAGATGGGGAGAGAGGGGCAGAGACAGTGAGATGGGGAGAGAGGGGCAGAGACAGTGAGATGGGGAGAGAGGGGCAGAGACAGTGAGATGGGGAGAGAGGGGCAGAGACAGTGAGATGGGGAGAGAGGGGCAGAGACAGTGAGATGGGGGAGAGAGGGGCAGAGACAGTGAGAGGGAGATGGGGAGAGAGGGGCAGAGACAGTGAGAGGGAGATGGGGAGAGAGGGATGGAGAGGGGCAGAGACAGTGAGAGGGAGATGGGGAGAGAGGGATGGAGAGGGGCAGAGACAGTGAGATGGGGAGATGGGGAGAGAGGGATGGAGAGGGGCAGAGACAGTGAGAGGGGCAGAGACAGTGAGAGGGAGATGGGGAGAGAGGGATGGAGAGGGGCAGAGACAGTGAGAGGGGCAGAGACAGTGAGAGGGAGATGGGGAGAGAGGGATGGAGAGGGGCAGAGACAGTGAGAGGGGCAGAGACAGTGAGAGGGAGATGGGGAGAGAGGGATGGAGAGGGGCAGAGACAGTGAGAGGGAGATGGGGAGAGAGGGATGGAGAGGGGCAGAGACAGTGAGAGGGGCAGAGACAGTGAGAGGGAGATGGGGAGAGAGGGATGGAGAGGGGCAGAGACAGTGAGAGGGAGATGGGGAGAGAGGGATGGAGAGGGGCAGAGACAGTGAGAGGGGCAGAGACAGTGAGAGGGGGAGGAGAGGGGCAGAGACAGTGAGAGGGAGATGGGGAGAGAGGAGGAGAGGGGCAGAGACAGTGAGAGGGAGATGGGGAGAGAGGGATGGAGAGGGGCAGAGACAGTGAGAGGGAGATGGGGAGAGAGGGAGGAGAGGGGCAGAGACAGTGAGAGGGAGATGGGGAGAGAGGGATGGGGAGAGGGGCAGAGACAGTGAGAGGGAGGAGAGGGGCAGAGACAGTGAGAGGGGCAGAGACAGTGAGAGGGGGGAGAGGGGCAGAGACAGTGGGAAAGGAAAAAGCAGACAAAGAAATGGTTCCCTAGTTGATCAGTAAGCCACCAACACTGAGGGTGTTACCCATAGACTTCTGATGTTATCCCAGCAGAGCTATAGGGAACAAAACATGCATTTTATTTTTTCCAACAGAGCTCATCTCAACTAGAATCGTCACAGAGGTAAATCTGAGCTGAATCGTCACAGAGGGAAATCTGAGCTGGAATCGTCACAGAGGGAAATCTGAGCTGGAATCGTCACAGAGGGAAATCTGAGCTGGAATCGTCACAGAGGGAAATCTGAGCTGGAACCGTCACAGAGGGAAATCTGAGCTGGAATCGTCACAGAGGGAAATCTGAGCTGGAATCGTCACAGAGGGAAATCTGAGCTGGAATCGTCACAGAGGGAAATCTGAGCTGGAATCGTCACAGAGGGAAATCTGAGCTGGAATCGTCACAGAGGGAAATCTGAGCTGGAATCGTCACAGAGGGAAATCTGAGCTGGAATCGTCACAGAGGGAAATCTGAGGACTCCTGTTTTAATAGGTATTATTATACATCTTGCTGAGAGATGGATGGGTGACAACAGTCAATGCTGGTGTCTGTTGATAGATGAGAACAATGGAATAATGCCAAGCTCAGGGATCTCCTTGGGTGTCCCAAATGGCACCCTATTCCCTATATAGTACACTACTTTTAACAAGGGCCCCATAAGGCTCTGGTCGGGAGTAGTTGGCCATTTCCATTGAAAGCCCCCACTAAGCCACACCTCCAATATCATTTCCTTTTCGAGTGAATTGTAGAGTTGGTTGTTGAACTCGTTCATTTTAAGTCCTGTGGACGTCAAGTGAGTTCCTCGGCGTAGAATATAATTGGAATTAAATTAACTCTTTGGGACAATTACATTAAATATATCATAAAGCCTTAGTTTAATCCTAACACAACTCCTACATTAAATATATCATAAAGCCTTAGTTTAATCCTAACAGAACACCTACATTAAATATATCATGAAGCCTTAGTTTAATCCTAACAGAACACCTACATTAAATATATCATGAGGCCTTAGTTTAATCCTAACACAACTCCTACATTAAATATATCATGAGGCCTTAGTTTAATCCTAACAGAACACCTACATTAAATATATCATGAGGCCTTAGTTTAATCCTAACACAACTCCTACATTAAATATATCATGAGGCCTTAGTTTAATCCTAACACAACTCCTACATTAAATATATCATGAGGCCTTAGGAAACTCCTGGTTTACAAGTCACATGATGCTGGCGTGTAATTCCTATTGGAATCCAGCCAGAGTTAGGTTGTTAATGAAACACTAGGTAACACTGGCAGATTAACACTAGGTAACACTGGCAGATTAACACTAGGTAACACTGGCAGATTAACACTAGGTAACACTGGCAGATTAACACTATAGGTAACACTGGCAGATTAACACTGGCCAATTAGCTGTAAATGGCAGATTAACACTAGGTAACACTGGCAGATTAACACTAGGTAACACTGGCAGATTAACACTGGCCAATTAGCTGTAAATGGCAGATTAACACTAGGTAACACTGGCAGATTAACACTAGGTAACACTGGCAGATTAACACTGGCCAATTAGCTGTAAATGGCAGATTAACACTAGGTAACACTGGCAGATTAACACTGGCCAATTAGCTGTAAATGGCAGATTAACACTAGGTAACACTGGCAGATTAACACTAGGTAACACTGGCAGATTAACACTGGCCAATTAGCTGTAAATGGCAGATTAACACTAGGTAACACTGGCAGATTAACACTAGGTAACACTGGCAGATTAACACTAGGTAACACTGGCCAATTAGCAGTAAATGGCATATTAACACTAGGTAACACTGGCCAATTAGCTGTAAATGGCAGATTAACACTAGGTAACACTGGCCAATTAGCTGTAAATGGCATATTAACACTAGGTAACACTGGCCAATTAGCTGTAAATGGCAGATTAACGCTAGGTAACACTGGCCAATTAGCTGTAAATGGCAGATTGACGCTAGGTAACACTGGCCAATTAGCTGTAAATGGCAGATTAACACTAGGTAACACTGGCAGATTAACACTAGGTAACACTGGCAGATTAACACTGGCCAATTAGCTGTAAATGGCAGATTAACACTAGGTAACACTGGCAGATTAACACTGGCCAATTAGCTGTAAATGGCAGATTAACACTAGGTAACACTGGCAGATTAACACTAGGTAACACTGGCAGATTAACACTGGCCAATTAGCTGTAAATGGCAGATTAACACTAGGTAACACTGGCAGATTAACACTAGGTAACACTGGCAGATTAACACTAGGTAACACTGGCCAATTAGCAGTAAATGGCATATTAACACTAGGTAACACTGGCCAATTAGCTGTAAATGGCAGATTAACACTAGGTAACACTGGCCAATTAGCTGTAAATGGCATATTAACGCTAGGTAACACTGGCCAATTAGCTGTAAATGGCAGATTAACGCTAGGTAACACTGGCCAATTAGCTGTAAATGGCAGATTAACGCTAGGTAACACTGGCCAATTAGCTGTAAATGGCATATTAACACTAGGTAACACTGGCCAATTAGCTGTAAATGGCAGATTAACGCTAGGTAACACTGGCCAATTAGCTGTAAATGGCAGATTAACACTAGGTAACACTGGCAGATTAACACTAGGTAACACTGGCAGATTAACACTAGGTAACACTGGCAGATTAACACTAGGTAACACTGGCAGATTAACACTAGGTAACACTGGCAGATTAACACTAGGTAACACTGGCAGATTAACACTAGGTAACACTGGCCAATTAGCTGTAAATGGCATATTAACACTAGGTAACACTTGCCAATTAGCTGTAAATGACATATTAACACTAGGTAACACTGGCAGATTAACACTAGGTAACACTGGCCAATTAGCTGTAAATGGCAGATTAACACTAGGTAACACTGGCAGATTAACACTAGGTAACACTGGCCAATTAGCTGTAAATGGACGATGAAATGATGAAGAGATACATAATCTATATAGAATATTAAACTCCCGGTGACAGTGCTGCTCAGAGTTCTGGTTAAACAACGTACCTGCGGGAATGGCACTGGCCAATTAGCTGAGTTCTGGTTGAACAACGTACCTGCGGGAATGGCACTGGCCAATTAGCTGAGTTCTGGTTGAACAACGTACCTGCGGTAATGGCACTGGCCAATTAGCTGAGTTCTGGTTGAACAACGTACCTGCGGTAATGGCACTGGCCAATTAGCTGAGTTCTGGTTAAACAACGTACCTGCGGGAATGGCACTGGCCAATTAGCTGAGTTCTGGTTGAACAACGTACCTGCGGGAATGGCACTGGCCAATTAGCTGAGTTCTGGTTGAACAACGTACCTGCGGTAATGGCACTGGCCAATTAGCTGAGTTCTGGTTGAACAACGTACCTGCGGTAATGGCACTGGCAGTGAAGAACACAAAGTTGATGGGGACGACCTCCGTGGCGTCAAACATCTTCATGGCTTGATTAAGGAACCTGAGAACAGCGAAGGTTAAAGAGAGGCCTCTGAGGGCCATGTGAATGATATGACCCACACGGTGGACTCATCCATCAAACCACCGGAGCTTCATCCATCACACGGTGGACTCATCCATCAAACCACCGGAGCTTCATCCATCACACAGTGGATTCATCCATCATACTACTGGAGCATCATCCCATCACACAGTGGATTCATCCACCATACTACCGGAGCATCATCCCATCACACAGTGGATTCATCCACCATACTACTGGAGCATCATCCCATCACACAGTGGATTCATCCATCATACTACAGTGGATTCATCCATCATAATACCGTGGATTCATCCATCATACTACCGGAGCATCATCCCATCACACAGGCGATTCATCCCATCACACAGTGGGTTCATCCATCATAATACCGTGGATTCATCCATCATACTACCAGAGCATCATCCCATCACACAGTGGATTCATCCATCATACTACCGGAGCATCATCCCATCACACAGTGGATTCATCCATCATAATACCGTGGATTCATCCACCATACTACCGGAGCATCATCCCATCACACAGTGGATTCATCCATCATACTACAGTGGATTCATCCATCATAATACCGTGGATTCATCCATCATACTACCGGAGCATCATCCCATCACACAGGCGATTCATCCCATCACACAGTGGGTTCATCCATCATAATACCGTGGATTCATCCATCATACTACCGGAGCATCATCCCATCACACGGTGGATTCATCCATCATAACACTGGAGCTTCATCCCATCACACGGTGGATTCATCCATCATACTACCGGAGCATCATCCCATCACACAGTGGATTCATCCATCATAATACCGTGGATTCATCCACCATACTACCGGAGCATCATCCCATCACACAGTGGATTCATCCATCATACTACAGTGGATTCATCCATCGTAATACCATGGATTCATCCATCATACTACCGGAGCATCATCCCATCACACAGGCGATTCATCCATCATACTACCGGAGCATCATCCCATCACACGGTGGATTCATCCATCATAACACTGGAGCTTCATCCCATCACACGGTGGATTCATCCATCATACTACCGGAGCATCATCCCATCACACTGTGGATTCATCCATCATACTACCGGAGCATCATCCCATCACACGGTGGATTCATCCATCATAACACTGGAGCTTCATCCCATCACACGGTGGATTCATCCATCATACTACCGGAGCATCATCCCATCACACGGTGGATTCATCCATCATAATACCGGAGCATCATCCCATAACACAGTGGATTCATCCATCATAATACTGGAGCATCATTCCATCATAACACTGGAGCATCATCCCATCACACGGTGGATTCATCCATCATAATACTGGAGCATCATCCCATCACACAGTGGATCCCTCCATCATACTACCGGAGCATCATCCCATAACACAGTGGATTCATCCATCACACAGTGGATTCATCCATCATAATACTGGAGCATCATCCCATCACACAGTGGATCCCACCATCATACTACCGGAGCATCATCCCATAACACAGTGGATTCATCCATCATACTACAGTGGATTCATCCCATCACACAGGCGATTCATCCATCATACTACCGGAGCATCATCCCATCACACAGTGGATTCATCCATCACACTACCGGAGCTTCATCCCATCACACAGTGGATTCATCAATCATAATACCGTGGATTCATCCATCCATCATACTACCGAGCATCATCCCATCACACAGTGGATTCATCCACCATACTACTGGAGCATCATCCCATCACACAGTGGATTCATCCATCATACTACAGTGGATTCATCCATCATAATACCGTGGATTCATCCATCATACTACCAGAGCATCATCCCATCACACAGGCGATTCATCCCATCACACAGTGGGTTCATCCATCATAATTACCGTGGATTCATCCACCATACTACCGGAGCATCATCCCATCACACAGTGGATTCATCCATCATACTACCGGAGCATCATCCCATCACACGGTGGATTCATCCATCATACTACCGGAGCATCATCCATCACACGGTGGATTCATCCATCATAACACTGGAGCATCATCCCATCACACGGTGGATTCATCCATCATACTACAGTGGATTCATCCATCATAATACCGTGGATTCATCCATCATACTACCAGAGCATCATCCCATCACACAGGCGATTCATCCCATCACACAGTGGGTTCATCCATCATAATTACCGTGGATTCATCCATCATACTACCAGAGCATCATCCCATCACACAGTGGATTCATCCATCATACTACCGAGCATCATCCCATCACACAGTGGATTCATCCATCATACTACCGGAGCATCATCCCATCACACAGTGGATTCATCCATCATAATACCGTGGATTCATCCACCATACTACCGAGCATCATCCCATCACACAGTGGATTCATCCATCATACTACAGTGGATTCATCCATCATAATACCGTGGATTCATCCATCATAACACTGGAGCTTCATCCCATCACACGGTGGATTCATCCATCATACTACCGGAGCATCATCCCATCACACGGTGGATTCATCCATCATACTACCGGAGCATCATCCCATCACAGTTCTGCTCTGACAAGGTCACAATGTCCAATACATTTTTACCCTTCACATTTTCTTCAATACTCTGTAGAAATTGAATCTGCTGTCAGGGGAAGTGGAGACACATTGGACTTACTTTATCTGGAAGGCACAGGAGGCCACCATGACCACCACCATGACGTAGAAGATGGGGTAGGTGAGCTGGAGATCTCCCTTTATGGACTCCGTGATCATCCCAGACACAGCTTTGACCGAGATCACCGTCAGGGAGGCTAAAACAACAGGGACAACGTGACTATTTCCTGGAGTAACTCATCCCATTCTGAAACGTGATAACCATGATCCCCCATAGAGTCTGTCAGAGTTCTTACCCAGCAGAGCCACCAGCAGCATCACTATGGTTATATGCTTGATATTCCTCCTCTTGTACAAATAGAGCAGGATAGAAAACACTACGACCTCTAGAAACTGGAGAGAGAGAGAAGGAGAGAGAGGGAAGGAGAGAGGGGGAAGGAGAGAGGGGGAAGGAGATAAAAAAAACATCAACATTAATAATACTGAACTGGTTTCCATAGTCCATCTCAAAGCTTCACAGTGATTGACACAGCCCGGATATCTGATCGCAGTAACAGAGTCATCAGCCAGCAGCACGGGTATCTGATCGCAGTACGGGTATCTGATCGCAGTAACAGAGTCCTCAGCCAGCAGCACGGATATCTGATCGCAGTAACAGAGTCCTCAGCCAGCAGCACGGATATCTGATCGCAGTAACAGAGTCCTCAGCCAGCAGCACGGGTATCTGATCGCAGCCCGGATATCTGATCGCAGTAACAGAGTCCTCAGCCAGCAGCACGGGTATCTGATCGCAGTACGGGTATCTGATCGCAGTAACAGAGTCCTCAGCCAGCAGCACGGATATCTGATCGCAGTAACAGAGTCCTCAGCCAGCAGCACGGATATCTGATCGCAGTAACAGAGTCCTCAGCCAGCAGCACGGGTATCTGATCGCAGTAACAGTCCTCAGCCAGCAGCACGGGTATTTGATCGCAGTAACAGAGTCCTCAGCCAGCAGCCCGGATATCTGATCGCAGTAACAGAGTCCTCAGCCAGCAGCACGGGTATCTGATCGCAGTAACAGAGTCCTCAGCCAGCAGCACGGGTATCTGATCGCAGTAACAGAGTCCTCAGCCAGCAGCACGGGTATTTGATCGCAGTAACAGAGTCCTCAGCCAGCAGCCCGGATATCTGATCGCAGTAACAGAGTCCTCAGCCAGCAGCACGGGTATCTGATCGCAGTAACAGAGTCCTCAGCCAGCAGCACGGGTATCTGATCGCAGTAACAGAGTCCTCAGCCAGCAGCACGGGTATCTGATCGCAGTAACAGAGTCCTCAGCCAGCAGCACGGGTATCTGATCGCAGTAACAGAGTCCTCAGCCAGCAGCACGGGTATCTGATCGCAGTAACAGCAGCGAGCACATGGCTTTAATTTAAACAAATTACCCTTATAGAGAAAAGCACAATTTAAATAACTTGTTTGAATGAGAATGAACCAAAACAGAGTCGTCCTTGAGAGATCAATAAGTACTCCAGCATCCTGTGTGTGTTTTCAATAGTACTCTATATAGGGAATAGTTTAATAGTACTCTATATAGGGAATAGTTTAATAGTACTCTATATAGTTTAATAGTACTCTATATAGTTTAATAGTACTCTATATAGTTTAATAGTACTCTATATAGGGAATAGTTTAATAGTACTCTATATAGGGAATAGTACTCTATATAGGGAATAGTACTCTATAGTACTCTATATAGAGAATAGTACTCTATAGTACTCTATATAGAGAATAGTACTCTATACGAGAATAGTACTCTATACGAGAATAGTACTCTATATAGAGAATAGTACTCTATACGAGAATAGTACTCTATACGAGAATAGTACTCTATACGAGAATAGTACTCTATACGAGAATAGTACTCTATACGAGAATAGTACTCTATACGAGAATAGTACTCTATACGAGAATAGTACTCTATACGAGAATAGTACTCTATACGAGAATAGTACTCTATACGAGAATAGTACTCTATACGAGAATAGTACTCTATATAGAGAATAGTACTCTATATAGAGAATAGTACTCTATATAGAGAATAGTACTCTATATAGGGAATAGTTTAATAGTACTCTATATAGGGAATAGTACTCTATATAGGGAATAGTTTAATAGTACTCTATATAGGGTGCCATTTGGGACTCAGCTATAAACATCATCCGTCAGGACTGTCAGCGACTAACATGTTAAAAGGTCTCCCGTTCCATGGCTGTAGTCTGACACAACACATTTGTCACCTTCCCTCCTCTCTCCTTCCCGCCCGCCCGCCCTCCCTCTCTCCTTCCCGCCCTCCCTCCTGCCCTCCCTCCCGCCCTCCCTCCTTCCCTCTCTCTCCCTCCTGTTCCAGTCTAAGTACATTGAGGTCTCGCTCAGTAAATAAGACAGATTCTGGAGCAGGATGTGATGAATATGGGTGTGACCTGATAGACAGGCAGCATTAACTCCACTGGGCGCTGTCTGGCTGGGCGACCACCTGATCATCTGGATGGCTTTAGAGTAGGTCCTCTAAAACCATGTCAGGGTACATACCAGGAGTACATACCAGGTGTGGGTTAGGGTACATACCAGGGGTACATACCAGGTGTGGGTTAGGGTACATACCAGGTGCAGGTTAGGGTACATACCAGGAGTACATACCAGGTGAGGGTTAGGGTACATACCAGGAGTACATACCAGGTGTGGGTTAGGGTACATACCAGGGGTACATACCAGGTGTGGGTTAGGGTACATACCAGGGGTACATACCAGGTGTGGGTAAGGGTACATACCAGGTGCAGGTTAGGGTACATACCAGGTGTGGGCTAGGTTACACACCAGTGGTGCATACCAGGTGTGGGTTAGGGCACATACCAGGGGTACATACCAGGTGTGGGTTAGGGCACATACCAGGGGTACATACCGGGTGTGGGTTAGGGTACATACCAGGGGTACATACCAGGTGCGGGTTAGGGTACATACCAGGTGCGGGTTAGGGTACATACCAGGTGCAGGTTAGGGCACATACCAGGTGCAGGTTAGGGCACATACCAGGGGTACATACGAGGAGTGAGTTAGGGTACATACCAGGTAAATCAGGAACTGCCAGCTGACAGCGTATCTCTGGACCAGGTGGGCGGTGATGTGGGTGGAGGTGTGGGGGGCAAAGGTGACCAGGAGATAGGTTCCCACCACTGCTAGTGCACCACCTGTAGGTCAGGAAGAGATTCACACGAGTATTAGACCATCCTATTCACCTGAGTATCATATGACACGGAGTAACTGATCTGTTTCATCAGTACTATGACACGGAGTAACTGATCTGTTTAGTCAGTACTGAGCTATGACACGGAGTAACTGATCTGTTTAATCAGTACTATGACACGGAGTAACTGATCAGTTTAATCAGTACTGAGTTATGACACGGAGTAACTGATCTGTTTAGTCAGTACTGAGCTATGACACGGAGTAACTGATCAGTTTCATCAGTACTATGACACAGAGTAACTGATCAGTTTAATCAGTACTATGACACGGAGTAACTGATCAGTTTAATCAGTACTGAGCTTCATCATATGACACGGAGTAACTGATCAGTTTAATCAGTACTATGACACGGAGTAACTGATCTGTTTCATCAGTACTGAGCTTCTGAGTTAATGTTTCATTTCCATCTCTAACTACACACACAATATTTACATAAGAGTCACTAGCCAGCTCCTCTCTCCTCCTCGACGTCAACCAGACATAATGTTTTGTAACGTGGGAACTCATACCTAAATCTGAACACTCTTGGTGGTTAGAGAGTTGGACTAGTAACCGAACGGTTACAAGATTGAAAATAAGGATTTGTTCTTATCTGACTTGCCTAGTTAAATAAAAAATAAAATCAAAGCCACAATGATTATGTCCTGAGGGGTTTGATTAGCGCTGTGTGTGTGTGTACAAACTTACCAACAACATCAGAGGCTCGTAGCGTCTCTTTAAGGAACACCACAGAGATGACCGCACTGGCTGAAAGAGATGACATACATTAAGGAACACCACAGAGATGACTGACATTAAGGCACACCACAGAGATGACTGACATTAAGGAACACCACAGAGATGACTGACATTAAGGAACACCACAGAGATGACTGACATTAAGGCACACCACAGAGATGACTGACATTAAGGCACACCACAGAGATGACTGACATTAAGGCACACCACAGAGATGACTGACATTAAGGCACACCACAGAGATGACTGACATTAAGGAACACCACAGAGATGACTGACATTAAGGAACACCACAGAGATGACAGACATTAAGGAACACCACAGAGATGACTGACATTAAGGAACACCACAGAGATGACAGACATTAAGGAACACCACAGAGATGACTGACATTAAGGAACACCACAGAGATGACTGACATTAAGGCACACCACAGAGATGACCGCACTGGCTGAAAGAGATGACTGACATTAAGGAACACCACAGAGATGGCAGACATTAAGGCACACCACATAGATGGCAGACATTAAGGCACACCACAGAGATGACAGACATTAAGGAACACCACAGAGATGACTGAAAGAGATGGCAGACATTAAGGAACACCACAGAGATGGCAGACATTAAGGAACACCACAGAGATGGCAGACATTAAGGAACACCACAGAGATGACAGACATTAAGGAACACCACAGAGATGACAGACATTAAGGAACACCACAGAGATGACAGACATTAAGGAACACCACAGAGATGACAGACATTAAGGAACACCACAGAGATGACAGACATTAAGGAACACCACAGAGATGACAGACATTAAGGAACACCACAGAGATGACAGACATTAAGGAACACCACAGAGATGACAGACATTAAGGAACACCACAGAGATGACAGACATTAAGGAACACCACAGAGATGACAGACATTAAGGAACACCACAGAGATGACAGACATTAAGGAACACCACAGAGATGACAGACATTAAGGAACACCACAGAGATGACAGACATTAAGGAACACCACAGAGATGACTGACATTAAGGAACACCACAGAGATGACTGACATTAAGGAACACCACAGAGATGACTGACATTAAGGAACACCACAGAGATGACTGACATTAAGGAACACCACAGAGATGACTGACATTAAGGCACACCACAGAGATGACTGACATTAAGGCACACCACAGAGATGACTGACATTAAGGCACACCACAGAGATGACTGACATTAAGGCACACCACAGAGATGACTGACATTAAGGCACACCACAGAGATGACTGACATTAAGGAACACCACAGAGATGACTGCGCTGGCTGAAAGACGAGAAAGACTGCCATTTTACATCTCCCATTTTCTTTACATAATAATGCCACGTGTGGTGTCTACCTTCATAGATTCAGTCACCTGGACACCATGTGACCTGCAGTATAGGAATATCCATCTATCATACCTGGTCCACACACCTACAGTCTCACATGTATAGGAGTCTTGTCGCTAATAATCAGAGAGGCTGAGAGAATCTCTCGTGTTGCAGATTCCTACAGAGTCTCTTCCTCTGTCTGTCCTTTGTTAGATTTAATAATGATCACAGTAATACTGTCACTCTCATTCTAACTCCCAGGAACTCAGAGGAAGGTGAACCCAATGGGTCTCAAAGCAAGGTGAAAGAAGGTGAACCCAATGGGTCTCAAAGCAAGGTGAAAGAAGGTGAACCCAATGGGTCTCAAAGCAAGGTGAAAGAAGGTTAACCAATTGGGTCTCAAAGCAAGGTGAAAGAAGGTGAACCAATTGGGTCTCAAAGCAAGGTGAAAGAAGGTGAACCCAATGGGTCTCAAAGCAAGGTGAAAGAAGGTGAACCCAATGGGTCTCAAAGCAAGGTGAAAGAAGGTGCACCCAATGGGTCTCAAAGCAAGGTGAAAGAAGGTGAACCCAATGGGTCTCAAAGCAAGGTGAAAGAAGGTGAACCCAATGGTCTCAAAGCAAGGTGAAAGAAGGTGAACCCAATAGACTCAAAGCAAGGTGAAAGAAGGTGAACCCAATAGACTCAAAGCAAGGTGAAAGAAGGTGAACCCAATGGTCTCAAAGCAAGGTGAAAGAAGGTGAACCCAATAGTCTCAAAGCAAGGTGAAAGAAGGTAAACCCAATGGGTCTCAAAGCAAGGTGAAAGAAGGTGAACCCAATGGTCTCAAAGCAAGGTGAAAGAAGGTGAACCCAATGGGTCTCAAAGCAAGGTGAAAGAAGGTGAACCCAATGGGTCTCAAAGCAAGGTGAAAGAAGGTGAACCCAATGGTCTCAAAGCAAGGTGAAAGAAGGTGAACCCAATAGACTCAAAGCAAGGTGAAAGAAGGTGAACCCAATGGTCTCAAAGCAAGGTGAAAGAAGGTGAACCCAATAGTCTCAAAGCAAGGTGAAAGAAGGTGAACCCAATGGGTCTCAAAGCAAGGTGAAAGAAGGTAAACCCAATGGGTCTCAAAGCAAGGTGAAAGAAGGTGAACCCAATAGACTCAAAGCCACCATTACAATCTGATCTATAGACTGACATTGTTGATGTGTGCCAGAGCTCATATCAACACATTACATGTGAAGTATGTCACACAATGAAACCATAACTATTGACACGTTGATTTACTGATCAAATAGGAGATGTTGACTGGTTGATTGATCCTGACCACCAGGTGGCTGATAACATCCCATACAGAGAGCTCATCTCACGGTTAAGGTTTCCCTCTACCTTTGGGACAGGCTAGATCCATCTCCTGTAACCATAGCAACTCCTTATGAAGCCAGATTCAGGAGTCTCGTCCCGAGAGAAGCTCTCGTGTCGCAGATTCCTACAGTCTCTTCCTCTGTCTGTCCTTGGTTAGATATACTAATAATAATATTAATATTTAGTAAATCATATATGGCAGCAGTAGTAGTGTAGTAATAATAGTAGTAGTAGCAGTAGTAATAATCGTAGTAGTAGTAGCAGTAGTAGTGTAGAAGTAATAATAGTAGTAGTAGCAGTAGTAGTGGTAGTAGTAGTAGTAATAATAGTAATAATAGTAGTAATAGCAGTAGTAGTGTAGTAGCAGTAGTAGTGGTAGTAGTAATAGTAACAGTGGTAGTAATATTACAGCCTCCATTCTAATACCACAGCCTCCATTCTAATACCACAGCCTCCATTCTAATACCACAGCCTCCATTCTAATACCACAGCCCCCAGTGACCCTGGGATCACTCCTCACTACTCATAAAGCACCCTGGGATCACTCCTCACTACTCATAAAGCTCCCTGGGATCACTCACTACTCATAAAGCTCCCTGGGATCACTCACTACTCATAAAGCACCCTGGGATCACTCCTCACAACTCATAAAGCTCCCTGGGATCACTCACTACTCATAAAGCACCCTGGGATCACTCACTACTCATAAAGCACCCTAGGGATCACTCGCTACTCCTAAAGCACCCTGGGATCACTCGCTACTCCTAAAGCACCCTGGGATCACTCACTACTCCTAAAGCACCCTGGGATCACTACTCACTACTCCTCAAGCACCCTGGGATCACTACTCACTACTCCTAAAGCACCCTGGGATCACTACTCACTACTCCTAAAGCACCCTGGGATCACTACTCACTACTCCTAAAGCACCCTGGGATCACTACTCACTACTCCTAAAGCACCCTGGGATCACTACTCACTACTCCTAAAGCACCCTGGGATGACTACTCACTACTCCTAAAGCACCCTGGGATGACTACTCACTACTCCTAAAGCACCCTGGGATGACTACTCACTACTCCTAAAGCACCCTGGGATGACTACTCACTACTCCTAAAGCACCCTGGGATGACTACTCACTACTCCTAAAGCACCCTGGGATGACTACTCACTACTCCTAAAGCACCCTGGGATGACTCACTACTCCTAAAGCACCCTGGGATGACTCACTACTCCTAAAGCACCCTGGGATGACTCACTACTCCTAAAGCACCCTGGGATGACTCACTACTCCTAAAGCACCCTGGGATGACTCACTACTCCTAAAGCACCCTGGGATGACTCACTACTCCTAAAGCACCCTGGGATGACTCACTACTCCTAAAGCACCCTGGGATGACTCACTACTCCTAAAGCACCCTGGGATGACTCACTACTCCTAAAGCACCCTGGGATGACTCACTACTCCTAAAGCACCCTGGGATGACTCACTACTCCTAAAGCACCCTGGGATGACTCACTACTCCTAAAGCACCCTGGGATGACTCACTACTCCTAAAGCACCCTGGGATGACTCACTACTCCTAAAGCACCCTGGGATGACTCACTACTCCTAAAGCACCCTGGGATGACTCACTACTCCTAAAGCACCCTGGGATGACTCACCCTAAAGCACCCTGGGATGACTCACTACTCCTAAAGCACCCTGGGATGACTCACTACTCCTAAAGCACCCTGGGATGACTCACTACTCCTAAAGCACCCTGGGATGACTCACTACTCCTAAAGCACCCTGGGATGACTCACTACTCCTAAAGCACCCTGGGATGACTCACTACTCCTAAAGCACCCTGGGATGACTCACTACTCCTAAAGCACCCTGGGATGACTCACTACTCCTAAAGCACCCTGGGATGACTCACTACTCCTAAAGCACCCTGGGATGACTCACTACTCCTAAAGCACCCTGGGATGACTCACTACTCCTAAAGCACCCTGGGATGACTCACTACTCCTAAAGCACCCTGGGATGACTCACTACTCCTAAAGCACCCTGGGATGACTCACTACTCCTAAAGCACCCTGGGATGACTCACTACTCCTAAAGCACCCTGGGATGACTCACTACTCCTAAAGCACCCTGGGATGACTCACTACTCCTAAAGCACCCTGGGATCACTCACTACTCCTAAAGCACCCTGGGATCACTCACTACTCCTAAAGCACCCTGGGATCACTCACTACTCCTAAAGCACCCTGGGATCACTCACTACTCCTAAAGCACCCTGGGATCACTCACTACTCCTAAAGCACCCTGGGATCACTCACTACTCCTAAAGCACCCTGGGATCACTCACTACTCATAAACCACATGTAGAAGTTTCATAGTCCAAAATACTCTCAAAAAAGTAGAAAAATACTGTGATACGATATCTTGGCCATATTGCCCTAGCCTGGTCCCAGGTCTGTTTATGCTGCCAACCTTAAGAGTTGGCCAGACAGATCTGAGACCAGGCTAGGATAAAGGAGATCCTGCTCCTGAAGGTCAATATTTAACCTGCCATTAGAATGTTTACACTGAACATGTGACAGCTGCACCTGCCGGGGTAGAGAATGGCTTCACAGGGATTGGTGGATTACTGAACCAGCAAGCCACCCGATTGGCTAAAATGGGATGTGTCACCTGGAGGTATATTAGGGCGGCTCTCTAGACGCTGTATCATGATCCGAGGTCAGTTTTGTGTTTTTCCCCCTTCTGATGGTTTAAGGTCAGGATAAGCTGATCCTAGACCTGTCCTTATACAGGTCTAGGGTCAGGATTGGGGAGGATAAGCTGATCCTAGACCTGTCCTTATACCAGTAAATTCTACCAGGAAAGTGGCAATTATAAGAGGGGTTTCATGTTGATGCTTAATGCAAGAAATTATATAAAATTGTCCATAAAATCTAGATAAATAAACAATAATACTAAAGAAAGGTCTGCGTCTTTACCTATGACTGAAACACAGCCCAGTGGTGCGATGAGGGAGGCCGGGGCGAAGCCGTAGGCTGCGAAGTTCCCCAGCTCCCCTAGTCCCATCAGACCCACGCCACTCCACCACAGCACTGACGTGTAGTAGGGCCTGGAGTCGCCGAGCTGGGACTGGCGCATGTGGGCGTATTTCTGACAGCGAGAGGACAGGGCACAGAGTCAAAGAACAGCACTTCATTCACATGTTCAGAGGAGCATTGGGAAAATACACAAATAATACAGTAGCTGACATAACATCAGGAAACACTAGTGTTGTATCTCATAGTACTGTACACAGCCTCCTAAAACACTAGTGTTGTATCTCATAGTACTGTACACGGCCTCCTAAAACACTAGTGTTGTATCTCATAGTACTGTACACGGCCTCCTAAAACACTAGTGTTGTATCTCATAGTACTGTACACGGCCTCCTAAAACACTAGTGTGTTGTTAGTGTTGTATCTCATAGTACTGTACACGGCCTCCTAAAACACTAGTGTTGTATCTCATAGTACTGTACACGGCCCCCTAAAACACTAGTGTTGTATCTCATAGTACTGTACACGGCCTCCTAAAACACTAGTGTTGTATCTCATAGTACTGTACACAGCCTAAAACACTAGTGTTGTTAGTGTTGTATCTCATAGTACTGTACACAGCCTAAAAACACTAGTGTTGTATCTCATAGTACTGTACACAGCCTAAAACACTAGTGTTGTTAGTGTTGTATCTCATAGTACTGTACACAGCCTAAAACACTAGTGTTGTTAGTGTTGTATCTCATAGTACTGTACACAGCCTAAAACACTAGTGTTGTTAGTGTTGTCTCATAGTACTGTACACAGCCTAAAACACTAGTGTTGTATCTCATAGTACTGTACACAGCCTAAAACACTAGTGTTGTATCTCATAGTACTGTACACAGCCTAAAACACTAGTGTTGTATCTCATAGTACTGTACACGGCCTCCTAAAACACTAGTGTTGTATCTCATAGTACTGTACACAGCCTAAAACACTAGTGTTGTATCTCATAGTACTGTACACAGCCTAAAACACTAGTGTTGTATCTCATAGTACTGTACACAGCCTAAAACACTAGTGTTGTATCTCATAGTACTGTACACGGCCCCCTAAAACACTAGTGTTGTATCTCATAGTACTGTACACGGCCTCCTAAAACACTAGTGTTGTATCTCATAGTACTGTACACAGCCTAAAACACTAGTGTTGCTAGTGTTGTATCTCATAGTACTGTACACGGCCTCCTAAAACAAACAGGCCCTTACCTGTATATTCAGAGAAATGCTGATGAGGAAGTTCCCACATATTGAAATGATGATTCCCAGGAGATACGTCTGAAAAACAACAGCAAAACAGATCAGAAGGAAACCTCTGAGTATCGTCCCGTGGAGAACGCCACTGGACGAGTGACCTCATCCCATAGAGAACGCCACTGGACGAGTGACCTCATCCCATAGAGAACGCCACTGGACGAGTGACCTCATCCCATAGAGAACGCCACTGGACGAGTGATGGAAGAGAGGAAAATGAGGCATTGAAAACTACCGTGGACTCCCTTAAAGACACCACAGAGAGGCTACGGTACGATGATAAAACAAACTACCGTGGACTCCCTTATTAAGACACCACAGAGAGGCTACGGTACGATGATAAAACAAACTACCGTGGACTCCCTAAGACACCACAGAGAGGCTACGGTACGATGATAAAACAAACTACCGTGGACTCCCTTATTAAGACACCACAGAGAGGCTACGGTACGATGATAAAACAAACTACCGTGGACTCCTAAGACACCACAGAGAGGCTACGGTACGATTATAAAACAAACTACCGTGGACTCCCTTATTAAGACACCACAGAGAGGCTACGGTACGATTATAAAACAAACTACCGTGGACTCCCTAAGACACCACAGAGAAGCTACGGTACGATGATAAAACAATGAAAGCTGAATGACTTGATCTAAAGTATAGAAGAATGAAGAATAATATTGTTATGAAGGAGAATAAAGGAGAATAATATTGTCATGAAGGAGAATAAAGGAGAATAATATTGTTATGAAGGAGAATAAAGGAGAATAATATTGTCATGAAGGAGAATGGAAATGAAAACTATCAGTCAACGGAGGGAAAAGTCAAGACGTTCATGAAATGTAATCTCAAGATGACGGACGAACAGGTGGATACAATTGATTTTCAAAAAGTGGTTTCACTGTTTCAGTGGAAGAGGAGGGAAGGCCCCGTTCGATCATAGCTGTGAGTGACAACTACCTCCTGCTGAACTAGTCCCCGCTGTGAGTGATAACTACCTCCTGCTGAACTAGTCCCCGCTGTGAGTGATAACTACCTCCTGCTGAACTAGTCCCCGCTGTGAGTGATAACTACCTCCTGCTGAACTAGTCCCCGCTGTGAGTGATAACCACCTCCTGCTGAACTAGTCCCCGCTGTGAGTGATAACTACCTCCTGCTGAACTAGTCCCCGCTGTGAGTGATAACTACCTCCTGCTGAACTAGTCCCCGCTGTGAGTGATAACCACCTCCTGCTGAACTAGTCCCCGCTGTGAGTGATAACCACCTCCTGCTGAACTAGTCCCCGCTGTGAGTGATAACCACCTCCTGCTGAACTAGTCCCCGCTGTGAGTGATAACTACCTCCTGCTGAACTAGTCCCCGCTGTGAGTGATAACTACCTCCTGCTGAACTAGTCCCCGCTGTGAGTGATAACCACCTCCTGCTGAACTAGTCCCCGCTGTGTGTGATAACTACCTCCTGCTGAACTAGTCCCCGCTGTGAGTGATAACTACCTCCTGCTGAACTAGTCCCCGCTGTGAGTGATAACTACCTCCTGCTGAACTAGTCCCTGAGACACATTAGCACACACAATTCATTTGTTTTTCACACAATTCATTTGTTTTTCACACAATTCATTTGTTTTTCACACAATTAATTTATTACATGGAAAGATTTTTTAAATTGTTTTTATTCATGCAAGTATGGAACCGTGGACTTCTGGGTAATCCAGAATGGGTATGATGAACTTATCCCTATTCTATTTAGGCAATATGGAACTTCGATAAAAGATGGAGTTGAATGCGTCTTTCTGCCCATAATTTCATTTTAAAGTCCTCAAATTTTGCTTTTTTGCCATCATTCTTTATATCATTGATCTCGGCTTCATAATATAGTTTAGTTACATTTCTCATTTTGCAGTAAGTCAGACAGACTTGTTAGCCACTTCCTTTTGTCCCGTCTCTTTCAACCAATACAGTTTCCTCATCTCCTCATCGATCCACGGAGCCTTAACAGTTCTAACAGTTCTAACAGTCAGTTTCCTCATCTCCTCATTGATCTACGGAGCCTTAACAGTTCTAACAGTCAGTTTCCTCATCTCCTCATTGATCTACGGAGCCTTAACAGTTCTAACAGTCAGTTTCCTCATCTCCTCATTGATCTACGGAGCCTTAACAGTTCTAACAGTCAGTTTCCTCATCGATCCATGGAGCCTTAACAGTTCTGACAGTCAGTTTCATGTTTATCAATCATTTGAAGAAGCAATTTCATAAATTCATCAAGTGCAGCGTCTGGATGCTCAGACCAACAAATAACATCCACATAAGAGTCACAGCTCAATCTTGTATGATCTCTTATATAGTATTTTAGGCCCAGCTGTTGGAACTTTGTCCTTCCTGTATATAGCCACTATATTGTGATCCCTGCATCCAATGAGTACGGATACAGCTTAAGAACAAAGTTCTATAGTATTAGTAAACATGTGATCAATACATGTGGATGATCTTGTTCCTGTGGTGTTTGTAAACACCCTGGTAGGTTGATTAATAACCTGAACCAGATTACAGACACTGGTTACAGTGAGAAGCTTCCTGTTGAGTGGGTTGATTAATAACCTGAACCAGATTACAGGCACTGGTTACAGGCACTGGTTACAGTGAAGCTTCCTGTTGAGTGGACAGCTTGATGAAAACCAGTCAATATTCAGGTCCCCTGAGAAAGTAGACCTCTGTTTACATCACGAACACTATCAAGCATTTCACACATTATTTAGATACTGACTGTTAGCACTTGGTGGCCTACAGAAACACCCCACAATAAAAGGCTTTAGATCTGCCAAGTGAACCTGCAACCACAACACATCAATAACACTTGACATTAGATCTTCTCTAAGCATTACAGGGAATATGGCTCTGAATATATACAGCAACACCTCCCCCATAAGCATTCCTGTCTCTTCTATAGATGTTATATCCTTGTATGTATCATCAAATTAACTATCTAAGTGAGTCTAAGAAATGGCTAATGTATTAATGTTATTTGATGTTAGGAAGTTAGAGTTCATGAACCTTATTTGTAAAGCTACAGATAGCCCATATTACTATGTTCAGCACTTTTCCTGGGTAGCTGATCACAGATAGACATAACATGGAAAAGAGCAGACAAAGAAGAGAGAAATATATACATTCAGCTGTCCATTAAATCAATTGGTGTGTGTGTGTGCAGCGGGGTTGAAGCTACGGACCCATAGGCTTGGCTCTCTCATGGCCAACGAGCCGGGCGTAGGGAGGGTGGCCAACGAGCCGGGCGTAGGGAGGGTGGCCAACGAGCCGGGCGTGGGGAGGGTGGCCAACGAGCCGGGCGTAGGGAGGGTGGCCAACGAGCCGGGCGTAGGGGGAGGGTGGCCAACGAGCCCGGCGTGGGGAGGGTGGCCAACGAGCCCGTCGTGGGGAGGGTGGCCAACGAGCCCGTCGTGGGGAGGGTGGCCAACGAGCCGGGCGTAGGGAGGGTGGCCAACGAGCCCGGCGTGGGGAGGGTGGCCAACGAGCCCGTCGTGGGGAGGGTGGCCAACGAGCCCGTCGTGGGGAGGGTGGCCAACGAGCCGGGCGTAGGGAGGGTGGCCAACGAGCCGGGCGTAGGGAGGGTGGCCAACGAGCCGGGCGTAGGGAGGGTGGCCAACGAGCCCGTCGTGGGGAGGGTGGCCAACGAGCCGGGCGTAGGGAGGGTGGCCAACGAGCCGGGCGTAGGGAGGGTGGCCAACGAGCCGGGCGTAGGGAGGGTGGCCAACGAGCCCGTCGTGGGGAGGGTGGCCAACGAGCCGGGCGTGGGGAGGGTGGCCAACGAGCCGGGCGTAGGGAGGGTGGCCAACGAGCCGGGCGTAGGGAGGGTGGCCAACGAGCCGGGCGTAGGGAGGGTGGCCAACGAGCCGGGCGTAGGGAGGGTGGCCAACGAGCCGGGCGTAGGGAGGGTGGCCAACGAGCCGGGCGTGGGGAGGGTGGCCAACGAGCCGGGCGTGGGGAGGGTGGCCAACGAGCCCGTCGTGGGGAGGGTGGCCAACGAGCCCGTCGTGGGGAGGGTGGCCAACGAGCCAGTCGTGGGGAGGGTGGCCAACGAGCCCGTCGTGGGGAGGGTGGCCAACGAGCCCGTCGTGGGGAGGGTGGCCAACGAGCCCGTCGTGGGGAGGGTGGCCAACGAGCCCGCCGTGGGGAGGGTGGCCAACGAGCCCGCCGTGGGGAGGGTGGCCAACGAGCCCGCCGTGGGGAGGGTGGCCAACGAGCCCGTCGTGGGGAGGGTGGCCAACGAGCCCGTCGTGGGGAGGGTGGCCAAGGAGCCCGTCGTGGGGAGGGTGGCCAAGGAGCCCGCCGTAGGGAGGGTGGCCAATGAGCCCGCCGTAGGGAGGGTGGCCAATGAGCCCGTCGTAGGGAGGGTGGCCAATGAGCCTGTCGTAGCGAATGTAAGCAATGTCCCTACGTGCTCTGGCAGCTTTCATGGCTGGGAAAAATGATTTCCTATTCTGGCAGATAGCTTCAGGATAGTCCTCGCTGAGGAAGATATACGTTCCTCTTAAGTTCTTGGCGCTTTCCAGAACAGCTACTTTGTCCTTGAACCTGAGGAACTTGACTACTATCGGCCTGGGCATCTCACCTTGGCCGGTGGTGGGTTTTCCAGTCCTGTGGGCGTGGTCCACCTCAATTTTCCTGATGTCCATCTCCAAAATCATTTCCCTCACTTTGTCCTCAGACTCCGTCCAGGTCTCGTGGAGATTCTGCAATTCCGTCCACATCCATGGTTGTTCCACCTTGATTGTCCCTCAAGATAATCTGATTTCTCCGTCATCATTATCATGGATTCACACACCGAACCGATGTCCTCTCTCACAGACTTACAGACTGCATTCAACTTGCCCGTTCTCTTGTTTAAACTCATCGAGCTGACCCTGGGAGAACTGCAAACTGTTCTTCAGTTCCTGGACCTCTCTGGTCAGGTCGTACATTCTTTTATTAGTTGAATGCTCCACCAGCATTTGGACAAAACACTTGAAGCTCCCGGCTAACCACCTGTTTGTCAAGGCTGAGAAGTGCCAGTTTCATCAGGAGGCTCCTTCCCAGGCTACCAAATCAGCCCGTAAGGAGTGAAGATGGATGTCAAGAAGGTAAATGCAGTCAGATCATGGCCAGTCCCAACCACCATAAAAGGGGTTACAACGTTTTTTGGGGTTTTGCCAACTTCTACCGCCGTTTCATCAGGTATTTGAGCTCCATCCCCGCTCCTCTCACCCTTCTCCTTAAGGGTGGTCCCCGTAGGTTGGTCCAGAGTCTAGCAGCCGACGAGGCCTTCAGTCTACTAATGGGACGTTTCACCCTCCGCCCCCATTGCTCAAACATCCAGATCCCACAATACCTTTTGTGGTGGACGCTTCAGAGGTGGGCGTGGGGGCAGTTCTGTCTCAACGACAAGGTCATCCACAGAAATTGCATCCGTGTGCATATTACTCTAAGAAACTATCCCCCGCAGAGAGGAATTACGACGTCGGTGATCGAGAGAGCTCCTGGTGGTGAAATTGGCATTAGGGGTGGAGACTGGCTGGAGGGCGCCAAGGACCCATTTGTCATCCTCACCGACCATCGGAACCTGGAGTACATACGGACAGAAAAGGAGGCTGAATCAGCGCCAAGCAAGGTGGGCCCTTTACTTCACAAGATTCTCCCAGGTTAAAAAACCCCACCAAAGCCAATGCCTTGTCACGTCTCTACGATTCGGGAGAGGGTCCTGCCCATGCACCTGTAATCCCTTCCTCTCGAGTTGTAGCCTCTGTGGTCTGGGACGTAGATGTGGACATTCGCCAGTCTCTGGAGACCCACTAACTGTCCTCCTGAAGGCATCTACGTTCCCACGGGGATTAGGGATCATCTGCTGACCTGGGCGCAGACAGCTGTCATCACTGGACAGTCAGGTATTTCTCGCACTACCCAATCGATCTCTGAGAAGTATTGGTGGCCTACCTTGGCGCAGCACGTTAGTCGCTACGTCAACTCCTGATCAAAACAAATCCTCACGGAACGCTCCAGCAGGGAAACTCCTTCCCGTTATGGCCTTCCGGAGGACATCGTCTCTGACCATGGCCCCCAATTCACATTACGGGTGTGGAAAGCCTTTATGGAGAAGCTCGGGGTCAACCTCACTTCTGGGTACCGGCCTCAGTCCAACAGGCAGGTGGAGAGGATGAACCAGGAGCTGGGGAGGTTCCCGAGGAGTCACTTCCAGGACCGGCAGGGAGAGTGGGCCCGATTCCTTCCATGGGCGGAGTACGCCAGTGAAAGGGAGGACAGTATCAGGAGACCCAACTGTGGTTTGTGACTGCTATCATTTCCCAATTCAATTGCAGTAATTCCGTTACTGATTTTCAGGAAATTGTGTTACCGATTCGCAACAGAATTACAAGTTTTAAATCTCTCATTAATTAATAAACAAGTTTGAGATCAGTAAAAGCACAAACTAATTGATAGCTTTACCTTTACTTGTTAGTTCTGTGAACATTCATGATCCTCCCTCTTCATGAGGCAGAGAAATTAGAACATATCTCAAAGGGTTTCTGGTAATGGAATTACAAGGCATAAAGCAAAGTTTCTTAAACGTACAGGAGGCAAATCATTTCTCCAAAACGATACTGAACAAAAATATAAAAAAATGCTGAAATAAAAGATCCCAAAAAATGTCTCTGAAATTGTGAAACAATTTGTTTACATCCCTGTTAATCCCATAAACCATCTCCAATGTCAACCGGCCTCACAACCGCAAACCGGATGTATGGCGTTATGTGGTCGAGCGGTTTACTGATGTCAACATTGTGAACAGAGTGCCCCATTGTGGAGTTATGGTATGGCCAGGCATAAACTACAGACAACTAACAACTGTATTTTATCTATGGTCATTTGAAAGCACAGAGATACCGTGACGAGATCCCGGGCCCCATTGTCGTGCCATTCATCCGCTGCCATCACCTCATGTTTCAGCATGATAATGCACGGCCCCATGTCGCAAGGATCTGTACACTTCCTGGAAGCCGACATTTTTTCCCCAGTTCTTCCATGGTCTGCATTCTCACTAGACATGTCACCCCATTGAAGAGAAGTGGGGACAACCTTCCACAGGCCACAATCAACAGCCTGATCAACTCTATGTGAAGGAGATGTGTCAAGCTGCATGAGGTAAATGGTGGTGACACCAGACACTGACTGGTTTTCTGATCCACACCAGACACTGACTGGTTTTCTGATCCACACCAGACACTGACTGGTTTTCTGATCCACACCAGACACTGACTGGTTTTCTGATCCACACCAGACACTGACTGGTTTTCTGATCCACACCAGACACTGACTGGTTTTCTGATCCACACCAGACACTGACTGGTTTTCTGATCCACACCAGACACTGACTGGTTTTCTGATCCACACCAGACACTGACTGGTTTTCTGATCCACACCAGACACTGACTGGTTTTCTGATCCACACCAGACACTGACTGGTTTTCTGATCCACACCAGACACTGACTGGTTTTCTGATCCACACCAGACACTGACTGGTTTTCTGATCCACACCAGACACTGACTGGTTTTCTGATCCACACCAGACACTGACTGGTTTTCTGATCCACACCAGACACTGACTGGTTTTCTGATCCACACCAGACACTGACTGGTTTTCTGATCCACACCAGACACTGACTGGTTTTCTGATCCACACCAGACACTGACTGGTTTTCTGATCCACACCAGATACTGACTGGTTTTCTGATCCACACCAGATACTGACTGGTTTTCTGATCCACACCAGATACTGACTGGTTTTCTGATCCACACCAGATACTGACTGGTTTTCTGATCCACACCAGATACTGACTGGTTTTCTGATCCACACCAGATACTGACTGGTTTTCTGATCCACACCAGATACTGACTGGTTTTCTGATCACACCCCTACCTTTATTTAAGGGATCTGTGACCAACAGATGCATATCTGTAATGTGAAACCCAGAGATTAGAGCCTCATGAATTTATTTCAATTGACTGATTTCTTTATTTGAACGGTAAAATCAGTCAAATCTTTTGAAATTGTTGTTTGTTTATATTTTTGTTCAGTTTAAAATATGTAGATTTTTGTTGGCAGTTACTTCAATATTATTTTGTTTTAAATGTATTTCTAAAAATATTTTAGAAGACTTTTATGTTGACCCCTTTCCCATATTTTAGGTTGAATATATATATGCCTTAATTTGTTTAAAAAAATGTTTAAAAAAATATAGACTCCTAGCTTTCATTTGACACCCAACTTAACACGTTTCTATGAACTTCACATGTTGGTTCTCATGGGTCCTTTTACATGGAATTGCACAGTAGTATTCATCAGCCCATTCACTCAGAGGGAACAGAGGTCTGGCTTCCTTGTAGCAGGAAGGGCAAACACAACAAAGGCCACAAGCAGGCTGGCACACTAGGGAGTGTCCTACTTGGCAAACATGACCTAATTGGCCTGGCAGGTCTGTTCTGGTCAGGGTGCTTCTTACAGTAGACTGCCCAGTTGGAAGACGTTCCACTACTAAGACAAACATTTGTATCCAACAACACACAGAGATCTACTATAATCTGCTAATCCATGGACTGTGGTGTACTGTATGTCCTGTACAGGAGGAGGTCATCTGATACTTGTAACCTGCATAATGAGGTCAATATTTTACCAACAGATTACATGTAACAGCACATAACAATCATGATTTTGTTTTCCATTCAGACAGAGTCTGTAGTTGTTTCAAAGACTCCCAAGAAGTTCCACCTTCATTCCAGAGTGTTCTAACTCTGTCCCTAACATTCTACCCCAGTGTGTTCTAACTCTGTCCCTAACATTCTACCCCAGAGCGTTCTAACTCTGTCCCTAACATTCTACCCCAGAGCGTTCTAACTCTGTCCCTAACATTCTACCCCAGAGCGTTCTAACTCTGTCCCTAACATTCTACCCCAGAGTGTTCTAACTCAGTCCCTAACATTCTACCCCAGAGCGTTCTAACTCTGTCCCTAACATTCTACCCCAGTGTGTTCTAACTCTGTCCCTAACATTCTAGCCCAGAGTGTTCTAACTCTGTCCCAGAACATTCTACCCCAGAGTGTTCTAACTCTGTCCCTAACATTCTACCCCAGTTCTAACTCTGTGTTCTAACTCTGTCCCTAACATTCTACCCCAGAGTGTTCTAACTCTGTCCCTAACATTCTACCCCAGTGTTCTCTATAGGGCCTAACATTCTACCCCAGAGTGTTCTCTCTGGGACTAACATTCTACCCCAGAGTGTTCTCTATGTCCCTAACATTCTACCCCAGAGTGTTCTCTATAGTCCCTAACATTCTACCCCAGAGTGTTCTAACTCTGTCCCTAACATTCTACCCCAGAGTGTTCTCTCTGTCCCTAACATTCTACCCCAGAGTGTTCTCTATGAGCCTAACATTCTACCCCAGAGTGTTCTCTCTAGGGCCTAACATTCTACCCCAGAGTGTTCTCTCTAGTCCCTAACATTCTACCCCAGAGTGTTCTCTCTGTCCCTAACATTCTACCCCTGCATCTCTCTCTCTCTAACATTCTACCCCAGAGGTCTGAAGAAGCAACAGAACAGAACTCTGTCTCTGGGTCTGACCCCAGTGTGTTCTAACTCTGTCCTCTAACATTCTACCCCAGAGGTGACAGAACAGAACTCTCTCAGTGTGTTCTAACTCGGGTCTGAACAGGTGACCCCAGAACAGAACTCTGTCTAACTCTCTGGGTCTACCCCAGAGGTCTAAGGTGACAGAACAGACCCCTGTTCTCTCTGGGTCTGAGGAGGTGACCCCAGAACTCTCTCTAACTCTGTCCCTAACATTCTACCCCAGGCGTTCTAACTCTGTCCCTAACATTCTACCCCTGGTTCTAACTCTGTCCCTAACATTCTACCCCTGGTTCTAGACTCTGTCCCTAACATTCTACCCCAGTGTGTTCTAACTCTGTCCCTAACATTGACCCCAGAACAGTTCTAACTCTGTCCCTAACATTCTACCCCAGAGGTGTTCTAACTCTGTCCCTAACATTCTGGGTCAGAGTGTTCTAACTCTGTCCCTAACATTCTACCCCAGAGTGTTCTAACTCTGTCCCTGGGTCTGAGAGGTGACAACTCTGTCCCTAACATTCTACCCCAGAGTGTTCTCTCTGTCTGAGGAGGTGACAGAACAGAACTCTGTCCCTAACATGGGTCTACCCCAGGTGTTCTAACTCTGTCCCTAACATTCTACCCCTGGTTCTAACTCTGTCCCTAAACAGAAGTCTGTTCTAACTCTGGGTAACATTCTACCCCAGGTGTTCTAACTCTGTCCCTAACATTCTACCCCAGAGGTTCTAACTCTGGAGGTAACATTCTACCCAGTGTGTTCTCTCTGTCCCTAACAGGTGACAGCCCAGAACATTCTAGCCCAGTGTTCTCTATAGGGTAACTCTACCCCAGAGGTTCTGATAGAACCTAACTTCTACCCTCTGAGTGTTCTGATAGGGCCTAACATTCTACCCGAAGTGTTCTCTATAGGGCCTAACATTCTACCCGGAGTGTTCTGACAGAACAGAACATTCTACCCCAGAGTGTTCTCTATAGGGCCTAACATTCTCTGAGAGTGACAGGGCAGAACTCTCTACCCCAGGTGTTCTCTGAGGGGTGACAGAACAGAGAGTGTTCTCTATAGGGCCTAACATTCTCCCTGGGTCTGAGGAGGTGACAGAACACTTCTCCCCAGAGTGTTCTCTATAGGGCCTAACAGAACAGAGTGTTCTCTAGGGCCTAACATTCTACCCCAGAGTGACAGAATAGGGCCTAACTCTCTACCTCTGGGTCTGAGGAGGTGACAGACACAGAACTCTTCTCTCTGGGTCTGAAGGTGACAGAACAGACTGTTCTCTCTGGGTAACATTGAGGAGGTGACAGAACAGAACATTCTACCCCAGAGTCTGAGGAACTCTCTATAGGGCCTAACATTCTACTCTCTATAGGGCCTAACATTCTACCCCAGGGTCTGAGGAGGTGACAGACATTCAGAAGTGTCTCTAACTCTGGGTCTGAGGAGGTGACAGTGACAGCTCCAGAACTCTCTCCCCTGGGTCTGAGGAGGTGACAGAACAGAACTCTCTCTACTCTCCAGAGTGTTCTCTAGGAGGTGACAACAACCCCAGTTCTCTCTCTGACAGAACATTCTCTGGGTCTGAGGAGGTGACAGAACAGAACTCTAACATTCTACCCCAGAGTGAACAGAACTCTCTGGGTCTGAGGAGGTGACAGAACAGAACATTCTACCCTCAGGGTCTCTAGGTGACAGAACTCTCCCCAGAGTGTTCTCTGGGTCTGAGGAGGTGACAGAACAGAACTCTCTCTCTCTCTGGGTCTGAGGTGGTGACAGAACAGAACTCACTCTCTCTCTCTCTGGGTCTGAGGAGGTGACAGAACAGAACAGAACTCTCTCTCTCTCTGGGTCTGACTCTCTCTCTCTGGGTCTGAGGAGGTGACAGAACAGAACTCTCTCTCTCTCTGGGTCTGAGGAGGTGACAGAACAGAACTCTCTCTGGGTCTGAGGAGGTGACAGAACAGAACTCTCTCTCTGGGTCTGACAGAACAGAACTCTCTCTCTCTGGGTCTGAAGAGGTGACAGAACAGAACTCTCTCTCTGGGTCTCTCTGGGTCTGAAGAGGTGACAGAACAGAACTCTCTCTCTCTCTGGGTCTGAAGAGGTGACAGAACAGAACTCTCTCTGGGTCTGGGTCTGAACTCTCTCTCTCTCTGGGTCTGAGGTGACAGAACAGAACTCTCTCTCTCTCTGGGTCTGAAGAGGTGACAGAACAGAACTCTCTCTCTGGGTCTCTCTCTGGGTCTGAAGAGGTGACAGAACAGAACTCTCTCTCTGGGTCTGAAGAGGTGACAGAACAGAACTCTCTCTCTGGGTCTGAAGAGGTGACAGAACAGAACTCTCTCTGGGTCTGAAGAGGTGACAGAACAGAACTCTCTCTCTCTCTCTCTGGGTCTGAAGAGGTGACAGAACAGAACTCTCTCTCTCTCTGGGTCTGAAGAGGTGACAGAACAGAACTCTCTCTCTGGGTCTGACCGGGTCTGAAGAGGTGACGAAACAGAATGAGACTGATGTTCTCCTCCCCCACTGTCTCTCTCTCTCTGTGTCCAGGGGGGCGGACAGCGTGTTTCTTTGTGCTACGTGACAATGGAGAACTGTGACGGGCTGGGGATGGATGAAGGGGTAAAGAGATGGGCTGATCCATGGCCTCTGACCTGGGAGGGGAGGAGGGAAGGGAGAGAGCAGGCTGGGGTATTGAGTTATCTCAGAGCTGCCAGCTGTTCAACCCTTATAGTACAGTAAACCCATTCTCCTGCAGAACAGTCTCTTCTCCTATTTCTACAGTATATGCTTCACACCTCATCTCTGCCCAGGCCCCGCTGACAACGTGGTTGACAGAATTCACCTCAGTCCTCATCTCTGCCCAGGCCCCCTGACAACGTGGTTGACAGAATTCACCTCAGTCCTCATCTCTGCCCAGGCCCCCTGACAACGTGGTTGACAGAATTCACCTCAGTCCTCATCTCTGCCCAGGCCCCCTGACAACGTGGTTGACAGAATTCACCTCAGTCCTCATCTCTGCCCAGGCCCCCCTGACAACGTGGTTGACAGAATTCACCTCAGTCCTCATCTCAGCTCGCTGGTCACCATAGCATCTCCCACCTGTAGCACACGCTCCAGCAGGTATATCTCTCTAGTCACCCCCAAAACCAATTCTTTCTTTGGCCGCCTCTCCTTCCAGTCCTCTGCTGCCAATGACTGGAACGAACTACAAAAATCTCTGAAACTGGAAACACTTATCTCCCTCAGTAGCTTTAAGCACCAACTGTCAGAGCAGCTCACAGATTACTGCACATAGCCCACCTATAATTTAGCCCAAACAACTACCTCTTTCCCTACTGTATTTTATTTATTTATTTTGCTCCTTTGCACCCCATTATTTTTATTTCTACTTTGCACATTCTTCCATTGCAAAACTACCATTCCAGTGTTTTACTTGCTATATTGTATTTACTTTGCCACCATGGCCTTTTGCCTTTACCTCCCTTCTCACCTCATTTGCTCACATCGTATATAGACTTGTTTATACTGTATTATTGACTGTATGTTTGTTTTACTCCATGTGTAACTCTGTGTCGTTGTATCTGTCGAACTGCTTTGCTTTATCTTGGCCAGGTCGCAATTGTAAATGAGAACTTGTTCTCAACTTGCCTACCTGGTTAAATAAAGGTGAAATAAAATAAATAAAAAATCTCTGCCCAGGCCCCCCTGACAACATGGCTGACAGAATTCACCTCAGTCCTCATCTCTGCCCAGGTCCCCCTGACAACGTGGCTGACAGAATTCACCTCAGTCCTCATCTCTGCCCAGGTCCCCTGACAACGTGGCTGACAGAATTCACCTCAGTCCTCATCTCTGCCCAGGTCCCCTGACAACGTGGCTGACAGAATTCACCTCAGTCCTCATCTCTGCCCAGGTCCCCTGACAACGTGGCTGACAGAATTCACCTCAGTCCTCATCTCTGCCCAGGTCCCCCTGACAACGTGGCTGACAGAATTCACCTCAGTCCTCATCTCTGCCCAGGCCCCCCTGACAACATGGCTGACAGAATTCCCTGCCTGGGACAGATGGGAAGAGGAGTATGAGGAGAAAGTGTATCTGTGTGCAGAGGAGGAAGTGTATCTGTGTGCAGAGGAGGAAGTATATCTGTGTGCAGAGGAGGAAGTATATCTGTGTGCAGAGGAGGAAGTGTATCTGTGTGCAGAGGAGGAAGTGTATCTGTGTGCAGAGGAGGAAGTGTATCTGTGTGCAGAGGAGGAAGTGTATCTGTGTGCAGAGGAGGAAGTGTATCTGTGTGCAGAGAAGGAAATGTATCTGAGTGCAGAGGAGGAAGTGTATCTGTGTGCAGAGGAGGAAGTGTATCTGTGTGCAGAGGAGATAGGAGGACAAGAGGCCATCATGTACTCTGTAGGCTATACATGGTTTCAGAGGGAACCTGTAGAAATATCCTCTCGTGGACAGAGGCATGTAACATAGAATGATATGCAACATTTTAACTTAGGGTTTCCAAGACGACTAGAAACCATGTCAATATAGCGATTCATTTATTCCAACCTCAGCCTTGAGAACAGGTACCACAGCGGCTTAGAGAACTCCTCACGGTCCAACAGAGAAAACCACACAAAGCACCAATTACTAAAACAAACTGTGTGTTGGCTTCCAAGATACTGTAAATGACCAGGAAGTAGCTAGCTAGCTACTGACATGATCTCACTGGCCATGAACTTGAACTTCCTGCACTAGACACAAAACACTTGGGAGGAATGTGGCCAAGGGGTGAAAACCTTTTCCCTGATGCTGTGAAGGACCATAACACTACTATAGTGACAGATTACTACCCTGACACTGTGAAGGACCATAACACTACTATAGTGACAGATTACTACCCTGACACTGTGAAGGACCATAACACTACTATAGTGACAGATTACTACCCTGACACTGTGAAGGACCATAACACTACTATAGTGACAGATTACTACCCTGACACTGTGAAGGACCATAACACTACTATAGTGACAGATTACTACCCTGACACTGTGAAGGACCATAACACTACAATAGTGACAGATTACTACCCTGACACTGTGAAGGACCATAACACTACTATAGTGACAGATTACTACCCTGACACTGTGAAGGACCATAACACTACTATAGTGACAGATTACTACCCTGACACTGTGAAGGACCATAACACTACAATAGTGACAGATTACTACCCTGACACTGTGAAGGACCATAACACTACTATAGTGACAGATTACTACCCTGACACTGTGAAGGACCATAACACTACAATAGTGACAGATTACTACCCTGACACTGTGAAGGACCAGAACACCACTATAGTGACAGATTACTACCCTGACACTGTGAAGGGCCCATAACACTACTATAGTGACAGATAACTACCCTGACGCTGTGAAGGACCAGAACACTACTATAGTGACAGATTACTACCCTGACGCTGTGAAGGACCAGAACACTACTATAGTGACAGATTACTAGCCTGACACTGTGAAGGACCATAACACTACTATAGTGACAGATTACTAGCCTGACACTGTGAAGGACCATAACACTACTATAGTGACAGATTACTACCCTGACACTGTGAAGGACCATAACACTACTATAGTGACAGATTACTACCCTGACACTGTGAAGGACCATAACACTACTATAGTGACAGATTACTACCCTGACACTGTGAAGGACCATAACACTACTATAGTGACAGATTACTACCCTGACACTGTGAAGGACCATAACACTACTATAGTGACAGATTACTACCCTGACACTGTGAAGGATCATAACACTACTATAGTGACAGATTACTACCCTGACACTGTGAAGGATCATAACACTACTATAGTGACAGATTACTACCCTGACACTGTGAAGGACCAGAACACTACTATAGTGACAGATTACTAGCCTGACACTGTGAAGGACCATAACACTACTATAGTGACAGATTACTACCCTGACACTGTGAAGGATCATAACACTACTATAGTGACAGATTACTACCCTGACACTGTGAAGAACCAGAACACTACTATAGTGACAGATTACTACCCTGACACTGTGAAGGATCATAACACTACTATAGTGACAGATTACTACCCTGACACTGTGAAGAACCAGAACACTACTATAGTGACAGATTACTACCCTGACACTGTGAAGGACCATAACACTACTATAGTGACAGATTACTACCCTGACGCTGTGAAGGACCATAACACTACTATAGTGACAGATTACTAGCCTGATGCTGTGAAGGATCATAACACTACTTTAGTGACAGATTACTAGCCTGACACTGTGAAGGACCAGAACACTACTATAGTGACAGATTACTACCCTGACACTGTGAAGGACCAGAACACTACTATAGTGACAGATTACTACCCTGACACTGTGAAGGACCAGAACACTACTTTAGTGACAGATTACTAGCCTGATGCTGTGAAGGATCATAACACTACTTTAGTGACAGATTACTAGCCTGATGCTGTGAAGGACCATAACACTACTTTAGTGACAGATTACTACCCTGACACTGTGAAGGACCAGAATACTACTATAGTGACAGATTACTACCCTGACACTGTGAAGGGACCATAACACTACTATAGTGACAGATTACTACCCTGACACTGTGAAGGACCAGAACACTACTATAGTGACAGATTACTACCCTGACACTGTGAAGGACCAGAACACTACTATAGTAAACAGATTACAAGCATTAGCTTAGTAATGAGGGTTTGGCAAACAATATAAACCTTCATCTGTGAGCAATTATATGTCATCACTAATCACTTTGATGAAATGCAATGTTTGTTTTTTACATGCGTGCTGAGAATTCAACCACAGCTTGTTGAGAAAACAAGAAGAATAAATGCACAACCCAAAAGCCTTATTATCGCAGATCAGGGATTCTTGAAAAAAAAAAAAGTGAAAATATACATTTTGGATTTTTCACAAATATTTTTCTTAAAATTAACATTCGAAATATATATTTTGATAGACCAAAGTATCAGCTCTCTCAACATTTAAAATAAACAACCTCATTCTTACATGTTTTCATAACAAGGCAACTAAATGGATTTATGTCAACTCTGTCACACGCACCATAAAAAGACAACTAAATGGATTTATGTCAACTCTGTCACACGCACCATAAAAAGGCAACTAAATGGATTTATGTCAACTCTGTCACACACCATAAAAAGACAACTAAATGGATTTATGTCAACTCTGTCACACACACCATAAAAGGCAACTAAATGGATTTATGTCAACTCTGTCACACACACCATAAAAAGGCAACTAAATGGATTTATGTCAACTCTGTCACACACACCATAAAAAGGCAACTAAATGGATTTATGTCAACTCTGTCACACACACCATAAAAAGGCAACTAAATGGATTTATGTCAACTCTGTCACACACACCATAAAAAGACAACTAAATGGATTTATGTCAACTCTGTCACACACACCATAAAAAGGCAACTAAATGGATTTATGTCAACTCTGTCACACACACCATAAAAGACAACTAAATGGATTTGTCAACTCTGTCACACACCATAAAAAGACAACTAAATGGATTTGTCAACTCTGTCACACACCATAAAAAGACAACTAAATGGATTTATGTCAACTCTGTCACACACCATAAAAAGACAACTAAATGGATTTATGTCAACTCTGTCACACACACCATAAAAAGACAACTAAATGGATTTATGTCAACTCTGTCACACACACCATAACAAGGCAACTAAATGGATTTATGTCAACTCTGTCACACGCACCATAAAAAGACAACTAAATGGATTTATGTCAACTCTGTCACACACACCATAAAAAGACTCTTCATTTCTACATGTGTTTAAAGACCTTGATTGATTAATTAATTAAAAATTAATTAAAACATTAGATTATTCAAATATGTAATTCCACGGCAACGGAATTGCGCTGACACTCAGATTCTTTACCAAACAAAAACCACTGATTTAAAAAGTCCAACCATACATACACAAGGACTACTTTTAACCATTTATATTGAACATTTTACAAAAACACTTTTTACTGGAAGAAGTTTGGTAACAGAATTTCTGTAAAATCTCCCTCAGTATCCAAATTTTTCAATAAATAATTGATTAGGTCTACTTTTACTTATTACTTCTGTGAACTTTCATTATCCTCCCTCCCTCCCTCCTTCTAAAGAAATTAGTAAATATCTTAAAGATGTGGGGATGTACCCTGTAAGGAGTTTGGTAACGGAGTTTGGTAACGGAGTTTGATGTACCCTGTATAGGAGTTCGGTAACGGAGTTTCAAGCTGCAAGGCAATGTTTCTTAAACTTACAGGAGGCAAAAAAATGTGTATAAGATTTTAATTGTCAGGAGTCTTCAACATGACTGTTTTGATGATGTACCCTGTATAGTAGATGTTTCCTAAGGCAGGAGTCTTCAACATGACTGTTTTGATGATGTACCCTGTATAGTAGATGTTTCCTAAGGCAGGAGTCTTCAACATGACTGTTTTGATGTACCCTGTATAGTAGATGTTTCCTGAGGCAGGAGTCTTCAACATGACTGTTTTGATGATGTACCCTGTATAGTAGATGTTTCCTAAGGCAGGAGTCTTCAACATGACTGTTTTGATGATGTACCCTGTATAGTAGATGTTTCCTGAGGCAGGAGACTTCAACATGACTGTTTTGATGATGTACCCTGTATAGTAGATGTTTCCTAAGGCAGGAGACTTCAACATGACTGTTTTGATGTACCCTGTATAGTAGATGTTTCCTAAGGCAGGAGACTTCAACATGACTGTTTTGATGATGTACCCTGTATAGTAGATGTTTCCTAAGGCAGGAGTCTTCAACATGACTGTTTTGATGATGTACCCTGTATAGTAGATGTTTCCTGAGGCAGGAGACTTCAACATGACTGTTTTGATGATGTACCCTGTATAGTAGATGTTTCCTAAGGCAGGAGACTTCAACATGACTGTTTTGATGTACCCTGTATAGTAGATGTTTCCTAAGGCAGGAGACTTCAACATGACTGTTTTGATGATGTACCCTGTATAGTAGATGTTTCCTAAGGCAGGAGACTTCAACATGACTGTGTTTTGATGATGTACCCTGTATAGTAGATGTTTCCTAAGACCCATTTCCATCAGTTGGTCTAGAAATCAAAGCCTTTGCTTTATTTCTGAATTTTTAGGATAGAAAATGGTTGAAATATTTATCTATGCCTTAATTTCTCTAAAATATTAGACTGCTAGCTTTCATTTGACCCCCAATTTAAATATGCTTCTATCAACTTCACTTTGGTGCTCATGGGTCATTTTTAAATGAACTAATACAAATCTCTAAACCTCTTTTTGTTTTGTTTTATTGCACTATATAAATGCTCCAGGGATTATTTCAAGTTAGCATTTTTGTCATGTTTTTCTAGATTTACAACATAAAACCACATTTATAAAGCAAACAGTATCCCTTAGGTTTAGTACAGACAACACTAAAAGAGTTTAAGCACGTTGCAGAACAGTGATTCAGATATTTTTCCAGAATATAAATGACAGAAAAATAACGCATCTTTAAGAGGGTTAGCCATCAGCGATGGAGTTGACAAGCCACTGGAGTTAACAGGTAGTCTGACATGTTTTTTTTACCAATAGAAATTAAAAGTTAAAATGCAAACATTTGTACAAATATGAAAAATTATGAATAAGAAAATCCTCAATAAAAACAAAACGTTTTTTTTCCCCCCCCCATTCAAGTGGTATACAAAGTTACATTTGAGTTTTTTTCTCCGTTGATTTATGACTAAAACCTAATGAAAATAAACATATTTGAACCAAAAATCATATCTTAATCTATCAGGTAGATGGAGTTGATAGTTTATGGTTGTGATCATGGTGACTTGAATATTGGTTGTTTAAATAGAAGTAGAGAACATGAAGGTCCTTATGGTGTCGCTCACCTGATTCATTTAGGACTCCGACGTTAATGTCCAAATCTCTAAACACATGTTTTGTAAGGAAATCACAGTTCTGAGAGAAATATTCTTCAATGTCACAGAGAGGGAATTGCAAGAAACTTCACAAGATCATTTCCCAGTTAATATTAATTATTGACCGTTTTTAGAATTGGTCAACTTTTTTTGAGAGTTCGGAATTGGGATCGTTTGTCCCAGACAAGGGCATATCCGGTCCCAGAGCGGACATGGAAATAATAATAATAATAATATTGAAAATATTAGGACAATTCCTAAAAATAAAAATAAATCTTTCCCCTTAAAAAAAAATCGATAAATGTGTTTAATCTCGAATAATAATACAAAATAATGTTTGTTTCAACTAATAAGAAATAAAGTTTCCCTGCCGAACAAGGATTGTGCGGACTTTTAAGAGTCAGTGAGTTACTAGTTGCCTACCTTCAGCGGATTCTCCCGGATTTCAGTGAACGGAGACGGTCGAGATGAATTCTGTCCTGTTCTGTTAGAAAACACGCTGTCTAAAGTTGAGTTGTTCGCCATCTTTTCCTCTATCGTAGCCTTTCCTTCCAACTAGGCTACTTCATCGCAACTCAAGATTCCCCTTTTCACATGTTTGTCCGGTTCCAGTCTTGACATCCCGTGAGTTTGAGTCTTTCCTGCCCGGTCAACCGGCAGAAGGGTCAGTCTGCTCGTCACCACGTCAGTACGAATTAACGAGGCGGGGATGCAGCTGGAGAGCACAGACTTCCCCGGATGTGACCAGTGGCAGACAGTTGTCACTTGTACACAGAATACATGTCATCTAATCTTTTATAATATAATAATAATATAATATTGTGGCGAACGGGAAGCAAACACTGGATTTTGGCGTGAAAGGCGGACTTCCCACTTGATGGGAATTGTAACGTGGCTCATATAGCGAGGATCGTTACAATATAATAAGATTGACATCTAAGGAATGTTTTAGCGAGTTATGCTTCAAGTTTATTTAATTAATTAATTAATCATTTAATTAATAAATAAACCAAATCAACATAATCCGCCATTATGCCACTGATTGCTATTGAACATCATAGCAGTCGCCATCTGGCGGACAATTAGAGAAACGTGAACATAATCTCAAGAATAGACATAATCTAAAGGTATAGACCCAAATAATATCTGTCAAGAATGAATGACATAATCAGAATGAATGACACAAAAGCAGTATAGACCCAAATAATATCTGTCAAGAATGAATGACATAATCTAAAGCAGTATAGACCCAAATAATATCTGTTAAGAATGAATGACACAATCTATAGCAGTATAGACCCAAATAATATCTGTCAAGAATGAATGACACAATCTATAGCAGTATAGACCCAAATAATATCTGTTAAGAATGAATGACACAATCTATAGCAGTATAGACCCAAATAATATCTGTCAAGAATTCAAGTGTCACTTGTACCCATGATCAAAGGCCAGAGGACTCCTCTATTCTGCACTGTTGTCCTGTCTGTTGTACTGACAATACTGTCTGTTGATCTGACAATACTGTCTGTTGTCCTCACAATACTGTGTGTTGTGCTGACAATACTGTCTGTTGTCCTGCCTGTTGATTTGACAATACTGTCTGTTGTCCTGCCTGTTGATTTGACAATACTGTCTGTTGTCCTGCCTGTTGATCTGACAATACTGTCTGTTGTCCTGCCTGTTGATTTGACAATACTGTCTGTTGTCCTGCCTGTTGTCCTGACAATACTGTGTGTTGTGCTGACAATACTATCTGTTGTCCTGCCTGTTGATCTGACAATACTGTCTGTTGACCTGTTGCCTGTTGTCCTGACAATACTGTGTGTTGTCCTGACAATACTGTGTGTTGTGCTGACAATACTTGTGTTGTGCTGACAATACTGTGTGTTGTACTGACAATACTGTCTGTTGTCATGTCTGTTGTACTGACAATACTGTCGGTTGTCCTGTCTGTTGTACCGTCTGTTGTCATGTATGTTGTGCTGGCAATACTTTCTGTTGTCCTGTCTGTTGTGCTGTCTGTTGTACTGACAATACTGTCTGTTGTCCTGCCTGTTGTACTGACAATACTGTCTGTTGTACTGACAATACTGTCTGTTGTCCTGCCTGTTGTACTGACAATACTGTCTGTTGTCCTGCCTGTTGTACTGACAATACTGTCTGTTGTGCTGACAATACTGTGTGTTGTCCTGTCTGTTGTACCGTCTGTTGGCCTGTATGGTGTCCTGTCTGTTGTACCGTCTGTTGGCCTGTATGGTGTCCTGTCTGTTGTCCTGTCTGTTGTACTACTACACCTGTATGGAGTGTGTATAGTCTGATACTACTACACCAGTATAGAGTGTGTATAGTCTTGACCTGATACTACTAAAGGGTAATGTTTTAAATAACTGGAGAGACAGGGTAATGTTTTAAATAAGTGGAGAGCCGGGGTAATGTTTTAAATAACTGGAGAGCCGGGGTAATGTTTTAAATAAGTGAGATCCAGGGTAATGTTTTAAATAACTGGAGAGCCGGGGTAATGTTTTAAATAAATGAGATCCAGGGTAATGTTTTAAATAAATTAGTTCCAGGGTAATGTTTTCAATAACTGGAGAGCCGGGGTAATGTTTTAAATAAATGAGATCCAGGGTAATGTTTTAAATAAATGAGTTCCAGGGTAATGTTTTAAATAAATGAGATCCAGGGTAATGTTTTAAATAAGTGGAGAGCCGGGGTAATGTTTTAAATAAATGAGATCCAGGGTAATATTTTAAATAAATGAGATCCAGAGTAATGTTTTAAATAAGTGGAGAGCCGGGGTAATGTTTTAAATAACTGGAGAGCCGGGGTAATGTTTTAAATAAATGAGATCCAGGGTAATGTTTTAAATAAATTAGTTCCAGGGTAATGTTTTAAATAAATGAGATCCAGGGTAATGTTTTAAATAAATGAGTTCCAGGGTAATGTTTTCAATAAGTGGAGTGCCGGGGTAATGTTTTAAATAAATGAGTTCCAGGGTAATGTTTTAAATAAGTGGAGAGCCGGGGTAATGTTTTAAATAAATGAGATCCAGGGTAATGTTTTAAATAAATGAGTTCCAGGGTAATGTTTTAAATAAATGAGTTCCAGGGTAATGTTTTAAATAAGTGAGATCCAGGGTAATGTTTTAAATAAGTGGAGAGCCGGGGTAATGTTTCAAATAAATGAGATCCAGGGTAATGTTTTAAATAAGTGGAGAGCCGGGGTAATGTTTTAAATAAGTGGAGAGACAGGGTAATGTTTTAAATAAGTGGAGAGCCGGGGTAATGTTTTAAATAAGTGGAGATACAGGGTAATGTTTTAAATAAATGAGATCCAGGGTAATGTTTTAAATAAGTGGAGAGCCGGGGTAATGTTTTAAATAAATGAGTTCCAGGGTAATGTTTTAAATAAATGAGATCCAGGGTAATGTTTTAAATAAATGAGATCCAGGGTAATGTTTTAAATAAGTGGAGAGCCGGGGTTAGGTTTTATCGCACTACGATGATGTGGTAATAAGGACTAATGATGATAGATAACCTTTCAGGAAGGCTGTTCTGGAATCAGATTATTACATCTCCACTGGAAACACTGAGTGGATGCTACAGAGCTCAGCAACAGTAAATGAAACCCAGCATTCCCACGGCCATCTCATACTGGGGATATACTGAGCAACATCAGAGGGAATGGCCTCTGACTGACCAATACCAGGCTGAAGAAACCAGCTGGAGAAAACCTTAGATGAGTAGAAATATGAATACATAACTATAAGTAGATCTGTCTCCTATAGGCAGAATATAGTCATATAGAATACAGCCCTATAGAATACAGTCATATAGAACACAGTCATATAGAATACAGTCCTATAGAATACAGTCATATAGAACACAGTCCTATAGAATACAGTCATATAGAATACAGTCATATAGAATACAGTCCTTTAGAATACAGTCATATAGAATACAGCCCTATAGAATACAGTCCTATAGAATACAGTCATATAGAATACAGTCCTATAGAATACAGTCCTTTAGAATAGAGCCCTATAGAATACAGTCCATTAGAATACAGTCCTATAGAATACATTCATATAGAATACAGCCCTATAGAATACAGTCATATAGAACACAGTCATATAGAATACAGTCCTATAGAATACAGTCATATAGAACACAGTCCTATAGAATACAGTCATATAGAATACAGTCATATAGAATACAGTCCTTTAGAATACAGTCATATAGAATACAGCCCTATAGAATACAGTCATATAGAATACAGTCCTATAGAATACAGTCATATAGAACACAGTCCTATAGAATACAGTCATATAGAATACAGTCATATAGAATACAGTCATATAGAATACAGTCCTATAGAATACAGTCATATAGAATACAGTCCTATAGAATACAGTCATATAGAATACAGTCATATAGAATACAGTCATATAGAATACAGTCCTTTAGAATACAGTCCTATAGAATACAGTCCTATAGAATACAGTCATATAGAATACAGTCATATAGAATACAGTCCTTTAGAATACAGTCCTATAGAATACAGTCATATAGAATACAGTCATATAGAATACAGTCATATAGAATACAGCACTATAGAATACAGCCCATTAGAATACAGTCATATAGAATACAGTCCTATAGAATACAGTCCTTTAGAATACAGTCCTATAGAATACAGTCATATAGAATACAGCCCTTTAGAATACAGTCATATAGAATACAGTCATATAGAATACAGTCATATAGAATACAGTCATATAGAATACAGTCATATAGAATACAGTCATATAGAATACAGTCCTATAGAATACAGTCATATAGAATACAGCCCATTAGAATACAGTCATATAGAATACAGTCCTATAGAATACAGTCCTATAGAATACAGTCATATAGAATACAGCCCATTAGAATACAGTCATATAGAATACAGTCCTATAGAATACAGCCCAATAGAATACAGTCCTTTAGAATACAGTCCTATAGAATACAGTCATATAGAATACAGTCCATTAGAATACAGTCCTATAGAATACAGTCATATAGAATACAGTCATATAGAATACAGCACTATAGAATACAGTCCTTTAGAATACAGTCATATAGAATACAGTCATATAGAATACAGTCATATAGAATACAGTCCTATAGAATACAGTCCTATAGAATACAGTCCTTTAGAATACAGTCATATAGAATACAGTCATATAGAATACAGTCCTTTAGAATACAGTCCTATAGAATACAGTCCTATAGAATACAGTCCTATAGAATACAGTCCTTTAGAATACAGTCCTTTAGAATACAGTCATATAGAATACAGTCATATAGAATACAGTCCTATAGAATACAGTCCTATAGAATACAGTCCTATAGAATACAGTCATATAGAATACAGTCCTTTAGAATACAGTCCTTTAGAATACAGTCATATAGAATACAGTCCTATAGAATACAGTCATATAGAATACAGTCCTTTAGAATACAGTCCTTTAGAATACAGTCATATAGAATACAGTCCTATAGAATACAGTCATATAGAATACAGTCCTTTAGAATACAGTCATATAGAATACAGTCCTATAGAATACAGTCCTTTAGCAACCTGCACTCAGGGGTAGACGTAACATAGTAAACGTAATTCCATGACATAATTAGTATGATATGTTTTGTATGGTACGTATTCATTTGTGGATGTCTGTCACCCATTTAGTATGATATGTTACGCATTTGCAAAACGTATGATATGTTACGAATTAATATTTGTTGTTTGCTAACGTTAACTAGGTGTCTAACACAAATGTTAGCTATGTGGCTAATGTTAGCTAGGCTACGGTTAGGAGTTAGGTTAAAATTTTAAGTCTAGGGTTAGGGGAAGGGTTAGCTAACATGCTTAGTTGCAAAGTAGCTAATGATCTAAAATGGTAAAGTTGCCCGTGGTGAGATTTGAACACGCAACGTTTGGATCCTAGATGTTCGCGTTATACTACCCGACCAACCCCCATACTTTTGTTTTTGCCTTAAGTAACCTTCTGTCTTAGGTAACCATACTAAACATAACATGTCATAGCAATTTCAGTGTCCCGGATTTACGTTGACTATGCTACGTCTAGTCTATGAGACCAGACTGGTATGTGTGTGTCCAGTTTGTAGTTTGCATTACACTCAGACAGCCTCCATTACCATCAGGTATAATGTGGGGTGATTATCTACCTGTGAAGGAGAGGAGAAGGAATCATAGAGCAGCTTTTTATTTCACAGACATATGTTCAGTCTCAACCCCCTCCAACCCCCCACCCAGTCCCAACCCCCCACAACCCCCAAGTCCCAACCCCCCAGCTCCAACCCCCGGTCCCCCACCCCCACCACTCCCCAGCTCTGGCCCCCCCCACCCCCACCTCCCCAGCTCCAGTCCCCCCCACCCCCACCACTCCCCAGCTCTAGCCCCCCCCCCACCACTCCCCAGCTCCAACCCCCCACCACTCCCCAGCTCTAGCCCCCCACCTCCCCAGCTCTATCCCTGGCCTCAGGTTATGATGATGTGAGCTATTGGCAGCAGTTCAGAATACAACATATGGAAAACTTTATTGACAACATATATCATCCACAGGGCCCTTAACAGCCTAATCTGACTGTAGTTAAAATTCCTCCCACAATGTCTTGGGGGTTAAATCTGAACCTTGTGATGTGAGTGGTTCTGGAATGGCCATCTGACAGCTGCGCTCACAGATGAGGTCAGTGTATTGTTGACCTTCAGCAATTAATCTGGGTCTATTCTGAGAGGGAGGACAGGGAGATGGGGGGAGGAGAGAGAGGGGGAGGAGAGATAGATGGAGGGGAGAGAGAGGTAGATTGAGATGGGGAGGAAAGATAGATGGGGGAAGGAGAGATATATGGGGGGAGGAGAGAGAGAGATGGACAGGGAGAGAGAGATGGACAGGGAGGAGAGAGAGAGAGGTAGGGAGAGAAAGAGATGGACAGGGAGGAGAGAGAGGTAGTGAGAGAGAGATGGGCAGGGAAGGAGAGAGAGAGAGGTAGAGAGAGAGATGAATGGACAGGGAGGAGAGAGAGGTGGAGAGAGATGGATGGACAGGGAGGAGAGAAAGAGAGGTAGAGAGAGAGATGGACAGGGAGGAGAGAGAGGTAGAGCGAGAGAGATGGACAGGGAGGAGAGAGAGGTGGGAGAGAGAGATGGACAGGGAGGAGAGATAGATGGGGAAGGAGAGAGAGATGGACAGGGAGGAGAGAGAGAGAGAGAGATGGACAGGGAGGAGAGAGAGAGGTAGAGAGAGAGAGAGATGGACAGGGAGGAGAGAGAGAGAGGTAGAGAGATGGACAGGGAGGAGAGAGAGAGATGGACAGGGAGGAGAGAGAGAGGTCATCAGGTCCCCGTCATCATGAAGTGCTTTGAGAGACTAGTCAAGGACCATATCACCTCCACCCTACCTGACACCCTAGACCCACTCCAATTTGCTTACCGCCCAAATAGGTCCACAGACGATGCAATCTCAACCACACTGCACACTGCCCTAACCCATCTGGACAAGAGGAATACCTATGTGAGAATGCTGTTCATCGACTACAGCTCGGCATTCAACACCATAGTACCCTCCAAGCTCGTCATCAAGCTCGAGACCCTGGGTCTCGACCCCGCCCTGTGCAACTGGGTACTGGACTTCCTGACGGGCCGCCCCCAGGTGGTGAGGGTAGGCAACAACATCTCCTCCCCGCTGATCCTCAACACTGGGGCCCCACAAGGGTGCGTTCTGAGCCCTCTCCTGTACTCCCTGTTCACCCACGACTGCGTGGCCACGCACGCCTCCAACTCAATCATCAAGTTTGCGGACGACACAACAGTGGTAGGCTTGATTACCAACAACGACAAGACGGCCTACAGGGAGGAGGTGAGGGCCCTCGGAGTGTGGTGTCAGGAAAATAACCTCACACTCAACGTCAACAAAACTAAGGAGATGATTGTGGACTTCAGGAAACAGCAGAGGGAACACCCCCCTATCCACATCGATGGAACAGTAGTGGAGAGGGTAGCAAGTTTTAAGTTCCTCGGCATACACATCACAGACAAACTGAATTGGTCCACTCACACAGGCAGCATCGTGAAGAAGGCGCAGCAGCGCCTCTTCAACCTCAGGAGGCTGAAGAAATTCGGCTTGTCACCAAAAGCACTCACAAACTTCTACAGATGCACAATCGAGAGCATCCTGGCGGGCTGCATCACCGCCTGGTACGGCAACTGCTCCGCCCTCAACCGTAAGGCTCTCCAGAGGGTAGTGAGGTCTGCACAACGCATCACCGGGGGCAAACTACCTGCCCTCCAGGACACCTACACCACCCGATGCTACAGGAAGGCCATAAAGATCATCAAGGACATCAACCACCCGAGCCACTGCCTGTTCACCCCGCTGTCATCCAGAAGGCGAGGTCAGTACAGGTGCATCAAAGCTGGGACCGAGAGACTGAAAAACAGCTTCTATCTCAAGGCCATCAGACTGTTAAACAGCCACCACTAACATTGAGTGGCTGCTGCCAACACACTGACACTGACACTGACTCAACTCCAGCCACTTTAATAATGGGAATTGATGGGAAATGATGTAAATATATCACTAGCCACTTTAAACAATGCTACCCTATATAATGTTACTTACCCTACATTATTCATCTCATATGCATACGTATATACTGTACTCTATATCATCGACTGCATCCTTATGTAATACATGTATCACTAGCCACTTTAACTATGCCACTTTGTTTACATACTCATCTCATATGTATATACTGTACTCGATACCATCTACTGTATCTTGCCTATGCTGCTCTGTACCATCACTCATTCATATATCCTTATGTACATATTCTTTATCCCCCTTACACTGTGTATAAGACAGTAGTTTTGGAATTGTTAGTTAGATTACTTGTTGGTTATTACTGCATTGTCGGAACTAGAAGCACAAGCATTTCGCTACACTCGCATTAACATCTGCTAACCATGTGTATGTGACAAATACAATTTGATTTGATTTTGATTTTTGAGAGGTAGAGAGAGAGAGATGGACAGGGAGGAGAGAGAGAGGTAGAGAGAGAGAGAGATGGGCAGGGAAGGAGAGAGAGAGAGATGGACAGGGAGGAGAGAGAGAGAGATGGACAGGGAGGAGAGAGAGGTTGAGAGAGAGAGAGGTAGAGAGATGGACAGGGAGGAGAGAGAGAGAGATGGACAGGGAGGGTAAAATATTCCGGGGAACTGCAGATGGAGAACAGCAGTCAGTGGATGAGGTCCACATCAAAACTCCTTAACACACTGCAGACACCCCCTCACACCGCTCTCTATCTCTCCCCCTCTTTCTCCATTTTTCTCCCTCAATCTCTTTGTACAGCTGACAGGTTACGAGGTGAAACTCATCTGAAGCCTCACAAATGAACCTCCTCCCAGCCAGGACCATATGATTGTAGAATATAAAGAGCCAAGTTAAGGAGGGGGACTTCCAATAAGGGAAGGACCCTTAAAGACACAGCATGATGGATGGAGCTCCACACTGAGGATACCCCCCCCCCACCACCCCCCAGCTGAAGAGGACCCTTAAAGACACAGCATGATGGATGGAGCACCACACTGAGGATAACCCCCCACCACCCCCAGCTGAAGAGGACCCTTAAAGACATAGCATGATGGATGGAGCTCCACACTGAGGATAACCCCCCCCAGCTGAGGAGGACCCTTAAAGACACAGCATGATGGATGGAGCTCCACACTGAGGATAACCCCCCCCCCCCACCACCCCCAGCTGAAGAGGACCCTTAAAGACATAGCATGATGGATGGAGCTCCACACTGAGGATAACCCCCCCCAAATCCCCCATTCTGAAATCTTTCTTCAACGTCTCCACCATCTCAACACCCCTTAAGTCATTTTAACTAGGCTTCTGGAGATTTACTTAAGGAGGGCAGATTGGCACTACTGCAGACCATGGCCCTATTCCCTATATAGGGCACTACTGCAGACCATGGCCCTATTCCCTATATATAGGGCACTATTGCAGACCATGGCCCTATTCCCTATATAGGGCACTATTGCAGACCGTGGCCCTATTCCCTATATATAGGGCACTACTGCAGACCATGGCCCTATTCCCTATATAGGGCACTACTGCAGACCATGGCCCTATTCCCTATATAGGGCACTACTACAGACCATGGCCCTATTCCCTATATAGGGCACTACTGGCAGACAGTGGCCCTATTCCCTATATATAGGGCACTACTGGCAGACCATGGCCCTCTTCCCTATATATAGGGCACTACTGGCAGACCATGGCCCTATTCCCTATATATAGGGCACTATTGCAGACCGTGGCCCTATTCCCTGCACTACTGCAGACCATGGCCCTATTCCCTATATATAGGGCACTACTGGCAGACCAGAGGAGGGGAGAGGACAGGAGGGGAGAGGAGGGGACAGGAGGGGAGGAGACGAGACAAGACGAGAGTAGAAAAGAGGTAAGAGATGTGTCTCTGCTAAGACATATTTCCAACTCAATGGTCACACACAATGTTTTGGACATTACTGTTTTATTTTGTACTGACTGTTAAATAAGGTCATCTAGAAGGGTCTGTGACTGTTCATATGGATGTGCTGGGTGAAGTATGCTTGGTGTGACATCGGACTTTTAAATCCCCTGTCCCCATTGGTGCACAAGATAACCCGTCATGTCTCAGAGGAGCCAGAGGGAAGTCACTGGATGTTTTCTCTCTCAGGATGTAGATACATATGATCCTAACCCCACCGTCTGGAAGTGATCCATCCACTTACCCAGGAACCATTCCTCCATGGAGATTATATATATATGAAATCTATATATATATATGAAATCAAAACTACAGTATATATATATATATATATATACTGTAGTTTTGATTTCATATAATCCTATTCCTGCGTATAACAGTAATCCATCATTCAGACACACTGAAATTCTAACCAGTCAGAGTACATGATATCTAATCATTCAATTGATTTGACAACGGATTAGTTAAAAACAAACCCACGTTTTCTGCCTCACGAATCAATCCTAACCTTTACACGTCTCATCCGTCTTCACTAAAGGCTCAGCTGGAGAGCTCTCTACCGGTTAACGGTGAACGGTTACCTCATCTGAAGATGACGGCCTCTGTATAACGCTCGGGCGCACACGCTTTTAATGATTCGTGACTTCTCCTCCCTCGCGGAGAGCAGAGTAAAGGAGTCGGTCCTTTCTGAACCTTTCTCCGAGAAGAGGGAGGTGTTGAATTGGCTCGGGAAGGCGAGGGCGGAACGGTAGTTTACAGAAAGTGGTTGCTACTGCACGGCAACACAGCTGAGGTCTAACCGCTACTAGACGTCACAATGGAGATTCATCCGAGGAATTCCTCACTACGGAAACGGAAGCATCTGGAGCGTGTTAGTTACAACGGGAGATGAAGATGTATGGCGCGAGCGCTCATGATTTAACGGTGTAAATAGTCTATGGGGAGTCTGTCTGTGGGGGGCGGACACGTTTTATGTCTGGAGAAGAGAGAGACAACCTTGTTCCGCGCTGACGGCTCCGTTGAAACCCCTCTATCTAACCTGGGCAGTAACGCATGACCGAAAGACAGACAGACAGACAGACAGACAGACAGAGAGATAGAGAGAGAGCATTGGTTCAGTCTTCCACGCTAGCTGGAGGAGGCACAGAGAGGAGGCATCTATCTACGTCTATCCAAGTTGCTCAGCAGCTCCGTGAAGCACAATGCCCTCGTAGGAGCTGATATGCAGACGCGTTGTGTAGGAGACTCGGGAAAAGGGCGTTGAATAAAGTAAGGAATATGTGATGTTTTGTAGTATATTGTACCGTTATAATGCAACAGTATTACATGCATTGATTGGTGTATTATGTAATGCATAGAGGTAGCCTAGCCAAGATTAAAAATAACAACTGTTTGACTCGAGTTATTTTTTTTTATTGTAGCACGCGCGGCGTGAGATTTTGAGGGAAATGCAACGTGATGTTGTGATGTTGTAATGTGAAAGACGCAACATGTTACTAAACGACCAGAGTGTGTGTTAGAGACACTGTATAATTTACCTGTTGTGTCATGTGATAAAGCAACCCCCCCCCCCTGAAGGGAATAGATTGAGGAACCCGTTATGATGTCTGACTGTCCATGTTTTCTCTCTCTTAGAAATGAGAGGATTCAAACTGCTCTCTCTCTCTCTCTCTCTCTCTCTGTCTCGCTCTCTCTCTCTCTGTGTCTCTCTCTCTCTCTGTCTCTCTCTCTGTGTGTCTCTCTCTCTCTCTCTCTCTCTCTGTCTCTCTCTCTCTCTCTCTCTGTCTCTCTGTCTCCCTCTCCTCTCTCTCTCTCTCTCTCTGTCTCTCTCTCTCGCATTCTCTCTCTGTGTCTCTCTCTCTCTCATTCTCTCTCTCTCTCTCTCTGTCTCTGTCTCTCTCTCTGTGTCTCTCTCTCTCTGTCTCTCTCTCTCATTCTCTCTCTGTGTCTCTCTCTCTGTCTCTCTCTCTGTCTCTCTCTCTCTGTCTCTCTCTGTCTCTCTGTCTCTCTCATTCTCTCTCTGTCTCTCTCTCTGTCTCTGTCTCTCTCTCTCTCTCTCTGTCTCTCTCTCTCTCTCTCTCTCTCTCTCTCTCTCTCTCTCTCTCTCATTCTCTCTCTGTGTCTCTCTCTCTCTCTCTCTCTCTCTCTGTGTCTCTCTCTCTCTCTCTCTCTCTCTCTCTCTCTCTCTCTCTCTCTCTCTCTCTCTCTCTCTCTCTCTCTCTCTCTGTGTGCAGGTACTTCTCCACTCCCCAGTCCCTTCACCCCTCGCCAGACATGACGGGTCAGAGCCTGGAGGAGCTGACAGCAGCCTATGAGGATCACACCGTGCGCATCAATGTGGGAGGGTTCAAGAAGAGGCTGTTCTCCAACACTCTGTCTCGCTTCCCGGAGACCCGTCTGGCTCGGCTGCTACAGTGCCAATCAAAAGAGTCGATACTAGAACTCTGCGACGACTACGACGACACGGAAAATGAGTTTTATTTCGATAGGAACCCGGCTCTCTTCCCTTACGTGTTGAATTTCTACAACACCGGGAAGCTCCACGTCATGGCAGAGTTGTGCATCTTCTCCTTCAGTCAGGAGATCGAGTACTGGGGCATCAATGAATTCTTCATCGACTCGTGTTGCAGGGGCGCCTACCACTGCCGGAAGATGGATCCTCACCGCGGGGAGGACTGGGACGACTGCCGGAGCGACGAGGGCAGCACCACGTCATCGTTCGACGAGATTCTAGAGTTCTATAACGACGCCACTAAGTTCGGTAAGCAGCCGCTGGGGAGCGTCCGGAGGCGGATCTGGTTGATCCTGGATAACCCGGGTACTCCGTCGCCAGCCGAGTCATCAGTATCCTCTCTATCCTGGTCGTGTTGGGTTCCATAACCACCATGTGCATGAACAGTATGGCTGAGTTTACCCTGGTGGACAGGGAGGGGACGCCTCACGAGGACCCCAGGTTTGAAACGGTGGAGCGGTTTGGTATCGGCTGGTTCACCTTGGAGCTGGTGGCCCGGTTCACAGTCGCCCCAGATCTTATCCATTTCTTCAAGCATCCGTTGAACTTAATAGACCTCGTGTCGATATTACCGTTCTACCTGACGCTCGTCATCGACCTGGTGGCCGAGAGCAGCCCGGCGCTGGCCAATCTGGGGCGCGTGGCACAGGTGCTACGGCTGATGAGGATCTTCCGTATCCTGAAGCTGGCGCGTCACTCCACGGGGCTGCGCTCTCTGGGCGCCACGCTGAGAAACAGCTACAAGGAGGTGGGGTTGCTCCTGCTCTACCTGGCGGTGGGCGTGTCTTTCTTCTCTGTCATGGCCTACACCGTGGAGAAGGACAGCGAGGACTTCTCTACCGTCCCAGCATGCTGGTGGTGGGCCACGGTGAGCATGACCACGGTGGGGTACGGAGACGTGGTCCCGGTGTCTATAGCCGGCAAGATGACGGCCTCGGCCTGTATCCTGGCAGGTATCCTGGTGGTTGTGCTTCCCATCACACTCATATTCAACAAGTTTTCCCTCTTCTACAAGAAACAGAAACAGTTAGAGATCGCTATGCGCAGCTGTGACTTCGACCAGGAGATCAAAGAAAACCTTCCCTCTGTCAATCTGAGGAACTACTATGCACACAAGGTGAAATCTCTCATGGCCAGTCTGTCCAATATCAACCGGAGCTTGCCCAGTGAACACAGTCTGAACGAGATGTCAATACATTAAGATCTGTGGATCAACAGACTGCCCCCCCTGCTGGCCTTATAAGGAAGGACGTGACTGAAGGAGAAGAGAAACATGGTGCAAGAGGTAGTGCTGTTTCTGTGTAGCTCTTGTTGTTGAATAGAGCTACACGGGAAGCTGAAGTTTAGTTTGACTGACAGGCGAGGGCGTGGGCGGGCCAACCAACATCACAACCTTTCTATTGGGAGAATCTCATCGAATCCCTCTCTCTCCTTTACATTCTTCTCAAATTCTATTGGATGAGAAGGCCAGAGGTCCTTCCCCTCTGACCTTTCTAATCCAATGGGTTTTTGAGAAGGCTTTTCGAGGAGAGAGGACACAAGGAATCAAAGAAAACAATGGAGATTCTCCCAATGATTCCTCTTCCACATTTTCATTCACCTCAAGTGTTTTAACAGTGTGGTTCATCATCAGACAGAAGAGGAGCCGATAGTCTGACAACATAATCTACTGCTGTGGTGTGTGTTGGGGTCTATTCATTACGACGGCCATTAAAAAGTCTTCAATAAAAGACACAGTGCAGGACAAGTCACAACCCTAGGACATGGGGTTCATCACTAGGGGTCAACCCTAGACCATGGACTTCATCACTAGGGGTCAACCCTAGGCCATGGGGTTCATCACTAGGGGTCAACCCTAGGACATGGGCTTCATCACTAGGGGTCAACCCTAGGACATGGGGTTCATCACTAGGGGTCAAGCCTAGACCATGGGGTTCATCACTAGGGGTCAACCCTAGGACATGGGGTTCATCACTAGGGGTCAACCCTAGGTCATGGGGTTCATCACTAGTCACTAGGGGTCAACCCTAGGTCATGGACTTCATCACTAGGGGTCAACCCTAGGTCATATGGACTTCATCACTAGTCACTAGGGGTCAACCCTAGGACATGGGGTTCATCACTAGGGGTCAACCCTAGGACATGGGGTTCATCACTAGGGGTCAACCCTAGGACATGGGGTTCATCACTAGGGGTCAACCCTAGGTCATGGACTTCATCACTAGTCACTAGGGATCAACCTTAGGACATGGACTTCATCACTAGTCACTAGGGGTCAACCCTAGGACATGGGGTTCATCACTAGGGGTCAACCCTAGGACATGGACTTCATCACTAGGGGTCAACCCTAGGTCATGGACTTCATCACTAGTCACTAGGGGTCAACCCTAGGACATGGGGTTCATCACTAGGGGTCAACCCTAGGTCATGGACTTCATCACTAGGGGTCAACCCTAGGTCATATGGACTTCATCACTAGTCACTAAGTGTCCTCTAAAGTTTAGTCATTGTGATTTTGTCCAAAGTAGAGCTTTTCTCATGTTCTCCTGTTATGAGGTACTGTTGATGTGTAACTGTTGTACTGCAATGAGATGATCAATACAAGATCAATACATATTGATACCTCAGATGTCTCGAATCCCATATTAAAGATCAATACATGTTGATACCTCAGATGTCTCAAATCCCATATTAAAGATCAATACATATTGATACCTCAGATGTCTCGAAACCCATATTAAAGATCAATACATATTGATACCTCAGATGTCTAGAATCCCATATTAAAGATCAATACATATTGATGCCTTCAGATGTCTAGAATCCCATATTAAAGATCAATACATATTGATACCTCAGATGTCTAGAATCCCATATTAAAGATCAATACATATTGATACCTCAGATGTCTAGAATCCCATATTAAAGATCAATACATATTGATACCTCAGATGTCTAGAATCCCATATTAAAGATCAATACATATTGATACCTCAGATGTCTCGAATCCCATATTAAAGATCAATACATATTGATACCTCAGATGTCTCAAATCCCATATTAAAGATCAATACATATTGATACCTCAGATGTCTCGAAACCCATATTAAAGATCAATACATATTGATACCTCAGATGTCTCGAATCCCATATTAAAGATCAATACATATTGATGCCTTCAGATGTCTAGAATCCCATATTAAAGATCAATACATATTGATACCTCAGATGTCTAGAATCCCATATTAAAGATCAATACATATTGATACCTCAGATGTCTAGAATCCCATATTAAAGATCAATACATATTGATACCTCAGATGTCTAGAATCCCATATTAAAGATCAATACATATTGATACCTCAGATGTCTAGAATCCCATATTAAAGATCAATACATATTGATACCTCAGATGTCTCGAATCCCATATTAAAGATCAATACATATTGATACCTCAGATGTCTCAAATCCCATATTAAAGATCAATACATATTGATACCTCAGATGTCTCGAAACCCATATTAAAGATCAATACATATTGATACCTCAGATGTCTCGAATCCCATATTAAAGATCAATACATATTGATGCCTTCAGATGTCTAGAATCCCATATTAAAGATCAATACATATTGATACCTCAGATGTCTAGAATCCCATATTAAAGATCAATACATATTGATACCTCAGATGTCTAGAATCCCATATTAAAGATCAATACATATTGATACCTCAGATGTCTAGAATCCCATATTAAAGATCAATACATATTGATACCTCAGATGTCTAGAATCCCATATTAAAGATCAATACATATTGATACCTCAGATGTCTAGAATCCCATATTAAAGATCAATACATATTGATACCTCAGATGTCTAGAATCCCATATTAAAGATCAATACATATTGATACCTCAGATGTCTAGAATCCCATATTAAAGATCAATACATATTGATACCTCAGATGTCTAGAATCCCATATTAAAGATCAATACATATTGATACCTCAGATGTCTCGAATCCCATATTAAAGATCAATACATGTTGATACCTCAGATGTCTCAAATCCCATATTAAAGATCAATACATATTGATACCTCAGATGTCTCGAATCCCATATTAAAGATCAATACATATTGATGCCTTCAGATGTCTAGAATCCCATATTAAAGATCAATACATATTGATACCTCAGATGTCTAGAATCCATATTAAAGATCAATACATATTGATACCTCAGATGTCTAGAATCCCATAATAAAGAAACAGTAAGTGGTTTTGTTCCACAGCAATGACCCAAAAATATCCGTTTCATTCAAGACCAAAGTGAGAGAGGATTCTCTTTTAGATAGAAATATTGAATTCATTTTTTTTTTTTTTAACATTAAGAACACCTTCCTCATATTGAGTTGTATCCCCTTTTGCCCTCAGAACAGCCTCCATTCGTCGGGGCATGGAGTCTACAAGGTGTAGAAAGCGTTCCACAGCGATGCTGGTCCCTGTTGACTCCAATGCTTCCCACAGTTGTGTCAAGTTGGCTGGATGTCCTTTGGGTGGTGGACCATTCTGGATACACACAGGAAACTGTTGAGCGTGAAAAACCCAGCAGCGTTACAGTTCTTGACCAACTCAAACCGGTGCGCCTGGCACCTACTACCACTGGACACTTGCCCAGTCACCCTCTGAATGACACGTACACAATCCATGTCTCAAGGCTTAAAAATCCTTCTTTAACCCGTCTCCTCCCCTTCATCTACACTGAGTGAAGTGGATTTAACAAGTGACATCAATCAGGGATCGCAGCTTTCACTTGGATTCACCTGGTCAGCCTGTCATGGAAAGAGCAGGTGTTCCTAATATTCTGTCCAGTCAGTGTATCGGCCTATAGGAACTCCTCATTGACCTGGTCAGCCTATCATGGAAAGAATAGGTGTTCCTAATGATCTGTCCAGTCAGTGTATCAGCCTATAGGAACTCCTCATTGACCTGGTCAGCCTATCATGGAAAGAGCAGGTGTTCCTAATATTCTGTCCGGTCAGTGTATCAGCCTATAGGAACTCCTCATCGTTCATCTGTCATTCTTTGTAGTAGTGCTACTTCTTCCTTTCAGACACATCATGAGTCCCAAATGGCAACCTATTCCCTTTATAGTGCACTACTTTTGATCAGAACCCTATGGGCTCTGGCGCCCTATTCCCTATGGCACCCTAGTCAAAAGTAGTGCACTACAACGGGAATAGGGTGCCATTTGGGAAGGCGCCATGGTAACCAGCCATCATAATCCATTGAGTTCCACTGATGTTGTTTTTCTGTTGTTTCCACATCACAGGGCAGCTGACACACGTGACTCATAGCCTCAATAAACTATCAGCTATCAAAACAATCCTCTTCAATGGATCACGGTGACGCGACCGATGCTCGTTGCTGTCAGATATCCACACCTTACAGCACAGTATACAGGAGGAGTTTACAGAGGGGCGATCATTTCATATCACGGGGACTCTTCCCATCAGAATTCAAGGTTTCAGTGTCGACTTCTTTCTCTTCTCTCAGACAGCTTTGTTTCAGAGAACGTAGCTACTGGAAAAGCTCCTGAAAACGGGTGAATTTTGTAATGAAGGCTATGCGTACTCCAAGCCACATGACGTTCACTGAGCTTGCTGCTGTAAATATGTCTAGCTCGTGCTCACTTGTCATATCCGTTTCCACAGCAACACAGTCTGACCAGTGGATTTGCCTGAGCAGAAATATCACTCATCGTGTTTGACAGAAGACAAAACAAAGACACTGAATCCTGACAATATAACTTTTTTTTTTTAAAGTGTTCCTCTTTGATTTGACTATCTACAGTGGCCATCACTAATTCCCTTAAGACGAACTACACAAGATCTGGATAGAAACAGGTCCATAAGAAACTCTGCTTCCTTACCACAGACGCCCAGAGCTCTTATTCCACACAAGGCTTTCCTGGAAGCTCCTGGAAGATGACAAGAATTAGAAAACGGGTTGTTTGGATCCTGGATGCTGATTGGTTGATTGCAGGAGAGTGATCGCACGATAATTCCCTGCAAAGTACCATCCCTGTCTTCAGCCAATTGAATTAGTTTATGTTGTTTACTGACTTCAGGGAATAGATGCTACAGAACAAACAGAATACAACAGGGTTTCTAAACATTACCTCAGAAAACAACAGGGTTTCTAAACATTACCTCAGAAAACAACAGGGTTTCTAAACATTACCTCAGAAAACAACAGGGTTTCTAAACATTACCTCAGAAAACAACAGGGTTTCTAAACATTACCTCAGAAAACAACAGGGTTTCTAAACATTACCTCAGAAAACAACAGGGTTTCTAAACATTACCTCAGAAAACAACAGGGTTTCTAAACATTACCTCAGAAAACAACAGGGTTTCTAAACATTACCTCAGAAAACAACAGGGTTTCTAAACATTACCTCAGAAAACAATCAGAAAACAAACAGAATACAACAGGGTTTCTAAACATTACCTCAGAATACAACAATACAAACAGAAAACAACAGGGTTTCTAAACATTACCTCAGAAAACAACAGGGTTTCTAAACATTACCTCAGAAAACAACAATACAAACAGAAAACAACAGGGTTTCTAAACATTACCTCAGAAAACAACAATACAAACAGAAAACAACAGGGTTTCTAAACATTACCTCAGAAAACAACAGGGTTTCTAAACATTACCTCAGAAAACAACAATACAAACAGAAAACAACAGGGTTTCTAAACATTACCTCAGAAAACAACAGGGTTTCTAAACATTACCTCAGAAAACAACAGGGGTTCTAAACATTACCTCAGAAAACAACAGGGTTTCTAAACATTACCTCAGAAAACAACAGGGTTTCTAAACATTACCTCAGAAAACAACAGGGTTTCTAAACATTACCTCAGAAAACAACAATACAAACAGAAAACAACAGGGTTTCTAAACATTACCTCAGAAAACAACAGGGGTTCTAAACATGACCCCAGAAACCAACAATTGATCAAGGTGAGAGTTGGTGACATTTTTTCTTTTACCATATTACCTGAAGAACTTGGGAAGATTAAAAACCATTAGTCAAGGATCCCCTGAGATTCAAAATAATTTTAGCTCTGTGAAGCCCTCTGTCCATCCTCTTAGACTATCTGCTTCATACCATGTGTCTAATTTCAGGCACAGCTTTCTATTAAATACACAATAAACAACACTAGAGAACACACTTTAAGGCACACATTTCATCACAACTTCCACATGAATGTTTAAAACATTAATATATTCACACCTTCTATATCTGAGTGAAAATATTGAATAATATGATTCTAGGGTACACATAATAAGCATGAACAGGCATGATAAATGCCCCAAAACACATTAGACAGTACAATTTGAATAAATAAAAATATCTGTCTATATTAGCATATATTATTAGCATATAAAGTATTGTATAGTTGCTGGCTTCGCACATAAAGTCCTAGGGTGCCAGGGAGGGAATTGCAAATACCGTGGACAAGGAATGAAATACATCAGGGGAGTGTGCAAGTACACACTCCAGGGAGAGGGGACAGCTTACAGTACATTCCCCAGGGAGAGGGGACAGCTTACAGCACATTCCCCAGGGAGAGGGGACAGCTTACAGTACATTCCCCAGGGAGAGGGGACAGCTTACAGTACATTCTCCAGGGAGAGGGGACAGCTTACAGTACACACTCCAGGAAGAGGGGACAGCTTACAGTACACACTCCAGGGAGAGGGGACAGCTTACAGTACATTTTCCAGGGAGAGGGGACAGCTTACAGTACATTTTCCAGGGAGAGGGGACAGCTTACAGTACATTCTCCAGGGAGAGGGGACAGCTTACAGTACATTCTCCAGGGAGAGGGGACAGCTTAAAATACATTCTCCAGGGAGAGGGGACAGCTTACAGTACATTCTCCAGGGAGAGGGGACAGCTTACAGTACATTCTCCAGGGAGAGGGGACAGCTTACAGTACATTCTCCAGGGAGAGGGGACAGCTTACAGTACATTCTCCAGGGAGAGGGGACAGCTTACAGTACATTCTCCAGGGAGAGGGGACAGCTTACAGTACATTCGGAAAGTATTCAGACCCCTTGACTTATTCCACATTTTGTTACGTTACAGCCTTATTCTAAAATGGATTAAATAGGTTTTTTCTTATTAATCTACACACAATACACCATAATGACATCACAATACACCATAATGACATCACAATACACCATAATGACATCACAATACACCATAATGACATCACAATACACCATAATGACATCACAATACACCATAATGACGAAGAAAAAACAGGTTTTTAGACATTTTAGCACATTTAAAAATAAAACAAACCCAGAATGACCTTATTTACAGAAGTATTCAGACCCTTTGCTATGAAACTCGAAATTGAGCTCAGGTGCATCCTGTTTCCATTGATCCTCCTCGAGATGTTTCTACAACTTGATTGGAGTCCACCTGTGGTAAATTCAATCGATTGGACATGATTTGGAAAGGCACACACCTGTCTATATAAGGTCCCACAGTTGACAGTGCATGTCAGAGTAAAAACCAAGCCATGAGGTCGAAGGAATGGTCCCTGTCTCACCATCTCCCTCCCTGTCTCCCTTCCTCCCTCCTGTCTTCTACTCCCTCCCTCAATTCCTCCCTCCCTCCTGTATCCCTACCTCCTGTCTCCCTACCTCCTGTCTCCCTGTGTTCCCTGTCTCCCTACCTCCTGTCTCCCTGTGTTCCCTGTCTCCCTACCTCCCTCCCTGTGTTCCCTGTCTCCTGTCTCCTGTCTCCTGTCTCCCTCCCTCCCTCCCTCCCTCCCTCCCTCCCTCCCTCCCTCCCTCCCTCCCTCCCTCCCTCCCTCCCTCCCTCCCTCCCTCCCTCCCTCCCTCCCTCCCTCCCTACCTCCCTCCCTGTGTTCCCTGTCTCCCTCCCTCCCACCCTGTGTTCCCTGTCTCCCTACCTCCCTCCCTGTGTTCCCTGTCTCCTGTCTCCCTACCTCCCTCCCTGTCTCCTTACCTCCCTCCCTGCGTTCCCTGCGTTCCCTGTGTTCCCTGCCTCCCTACCTCCCTCCCTGTGTTCCCTGTCTCCCTACCTCCCTCCCTGCGTTGCCTGTCTCCTGTCTCCCTACCTCCCTCCCTGTGTTCCCTGTCTCTCTACCTCCCTACCTGTGTTCCCTGTCTCCCTCCCTCCCTGCGTTCCCTGTCTCCCATCACCTGTATCATCAGCAATAGTCTGAGTAGATGGATGAGAGCGTGTGGTTTGTTTCTCTGGCGTGCAGCACGGCACAACAGATGGTTAGAGAAGTCATTAGGAGAGGTAGTTCTGATAAATGACTGTTTCCCAGAACAACAACAACAACCACGTAGCAGGAGGATTAGAACTAGAGGAGACGCTATATAACAATGAGTGGCTCCTCATAATCATACAGGGATTGTTTGAAGGAAATATTGGTTTCCTCTACATATGATAGCACTTATTACCCAGTTTGGCAGTAAGGTAATAAGGCAGTAAGGAGTTAAGGTAATAAGGCAGTAAGGTAATAAGGCAGTAAGGCAGTAAGGTAATAAGGCAGTAAGGCAGTAAGGTAATAAGGCAGTAAGGTGATAAGGCAGTAAGGTATTGAGGCAGTAAGGTAAGGAGGCAGTAAGGCAATAAGGTAATGAGGCAGTAAGGCAGTAAGGCAGTAAGGTAATGAGACAGTAAGGTAATAAGGCAGTAAGGTATTGAGGCAGTAAGGCAGTAAAGTAATGAGGCAGTAAGGCAATAAGGTAATAAGGCAGTAAGGTAGTAAGGTAATAAGGCAGTAAGGCAGTAAGGTAATAAGGCAGTAAGGTATTGAGGCAGTAAGGCAGTAAGGTAATGAGGCAGTAAGGTAATAAGGCAGTAAGGCAGTAATGTAATAAGGCAGTAAGGTAATAAGGTAGTAAGGCAGTAAGGCAGTAAGGTAATAAGGCAGTGAGGCAGTAAGGTAATAAGGCAGTAAGGCATTAAGGTAATAAGGCATTAAGGCAGTAAGGTAATAAGGTAGTAAGGCAGTAAGGTAATAAGCCAGTAAGGTAATAGGGCAATAAGGCAGAAAAATAATAAGGCAGTAAGGTAATAAGGCAGTAAGGTATTAAGGCAGTAAGGTAATAGGGCAGTAAGGCATTAAGGTAATAAGGGAGTAAGGCATTATGGCAATAAGGCAATAAGGTAATAAGGTAATAAGGCAGTAAGGTAATAAGGCAGTAATGTAATGAGGCAGTAATGTAATAAGGCAGTAAGGTAATAAGGCAATAAGGTAATATGGCAGTAAGGTAATAAGGCAGTAAGGTAATGAGGCAGTAAGGTAATAAGGCAGTAAGGTAATAAGGCAGTAAGGTTATGAGGCAGTAAGGTAATAAGGCAGTAAGGTAATAAGGCAGTAAGGTAATAGGGCAATAAGGCAGTAAGGTAATGAGGGAGTAAGGCATTACGGCATTAGGGCAATAAGGCAGTAAGGCATTAATGTAATAATGCAGTAAGGTATAAGGCAGTAAGCTATTAAGGCAGTAAAGCAGTAAGGTAATAAGGCAGTAAGGCATTAAGGCATTAAGGCAGTAAGGCAATAAGGCAGTAAGGCGGTAAGACATTACGGCAATAAGGCAATAAGGCATTAAGGCAGTAAGGCAATAAGGCAATAAGGCAATAAGGCAGTAAGGCAGTAAGGCAGTCAGGCGATAAGGCAATAAGGCAGTAAGGCATTAAGGCAGTAAGGAAGTAAGACAGTAAGGCATTAAGGCAGTAAGGAAGTAAGACAGTAAGGCATTAAGGCAGTAAGGCAGTAAGGCAGTAAGGAAGTAAGGCAGTAAGGCAATAAGGCAGTAAGGTATTGATGCAGTAAGGCAGTAAGGTAATAAGGCAGTAAGGCAGTAAGGTAATAAGGCAGTAAGGCAGTAAGGCAGTAAGATAATAAGGCAGTAAGGTAATAAGGCAGCAAGGTAATAAGACAGTAAGGTATTAAGGCAGTAAGGCAGCAAGGTAATAAGGCAGTAAGGTAATAAGGCAGTAAGGCAGTAAGGTAATAAGGCAGTAAGGCAGTAAGGTAATAAGGCAGTAAGGCAGTAAGGTAATAAGGCAGTAAGGCAGTAAGGTAATAAGGCAGTAAGGCAGTATGGTAATAAGGCAGTAAGGCAGTAAGGCAGTAAGGTAATAAGGCAGTAAGGTAATAAGGCAGGCAGACATTGTACCAAATGTTCCTGAGTCTTGTATTTATGGCCCTAAAACTAATGACAGTGTAGCTAACGATGAGACTATTCAAGCTTGCAGCATCATTGTCATTGTTTCGTCTCCAGGCTGTTTAGTGTGTTCGGTGTGTGTGTCAAAATCAAATCAAATCGAGAGAGAGAGAGAGAGGCAGACAGACAGAGCGAGTGAGAGTGAGAGAGAGAGAGCGAGAGAGACAGAGAGAGAGACAGAGAGACAGACAGACGGACAGACAGACAGAGAGAGACAGAGAGAAAGAGAGAGAGATGCTACATTTCTATAATCAACACTTGTCTTCCAGTTTCGACAGCAGAAGAGGTTTCATCGTGTTAAACATATAGGCCTTATAAAGGACCAAAGGCAGAAGGAGAGACTCTATAGGCCAAGGCAGAAGGAGAGACTCTATAGGCCAAGGCAGGAGAAGAGACTCTATAGGCCAAGGCAGGAGGAGAGACTCTATAGGCCAAGGCAGGAGAAGAGACTATATAGGCCTTATAAAGGACCAAAGGCAGGAGGAGAGACTCTATAGGCCAAGGCAGAAGAAGAGACTCTATAGGCCAATGCCTTATAAAGGACCAAAGGCAGGAGAAGAGACTCTATAGGCCTTACAAAGGACCAAAGGCAGAAGGAGAGACTCTATAGGCCAAGGCAGGAGAAGAGACTCTATAGGCCAAGGCAGGAGGAGAGACTCTATAGGCCAAGGCAGGAGAAGAGACTATATAGGCCTTATAAAGGACCAAAGGCAGGAGGAGAGACTCTATAGGCCAAGGCAGAAGAAGAGACTCTATAGGCCAATGCCTTATAAAGGACCAAAGGCAGGAGAAGAGACTCTATAGGCCTTACAAAGGACCAAAGGCAGAAGGAGAGACTCTATAGGCCAATGCCTTATAAAGGACCAAAGGCAGGAGGAGAGACTCTATAGGCCAAGGCAGGAGAAGAGACTCTATAGGCCAATGCCTTATAAAGGACCAAAGGCAGGAGAAGAGACTCTAT
>NW_024609688.1:92500-100000 GCF_018296145.1 Oncorhynchus tshawytscha
TGGAATGCAGACAAAGTTCCAAGCACTGGCAGGGTTTCAGTCTTTCTATCTTCACATAAAGGAAAAAGCAGTAGATTGCTTTACTTCACAGTTGTTACAATCAAAAACACTTGGCTGGCTGGCTGCCTGGCTGACTGACTGGGTGGCTGGCTGGGTGGCTGGCTGGCTGACTGGGTGGCTAGCTGGGTGGCTGGCTGGCTGGGTAGCTAGCTGGGTGGCTAGCTGGGTGGCTGGCTGGCTGGGTGGCTAGCTGGGTGGCTGGCTGGCTGGGTGGCTAGCTGGGTGGCTGGCTGGCTGGGTAGCTAGCTGGGTGCCTGGCTGACTGACTGGGTGGCTGGCTGGGTGGCTGGCTGGCTGGCTGACTGGGTGGCTAGCTGGGTGGCTGGCTGGCTGGATGGCTAGCTGGGTGGCTGGCTGGCTGGCTGGCTGGCTGGCTGGGTGGGTGGCTGGCTGGCTGGCTGGCTGGCTGGCTGGCTGGCTGGCTGGCTGGCTGGCTGGCTGGCTGGCTGGCTGGCTGGGTGGCTGGCTGGGTGGGTGGTGTGGCTGGGTGGCTGGCTGGGTGGGTGGCTGGCTGGCTGGGTAGCTGGCTGGGTGGCTGGCTGGCTGGGTGGCTGGCTGGGTGGGTGGCTAGCTGGGTGGCTAGCTGGGTGGCTGGCTGGCTGGGTGGCTAGCTGGGTGGCTAGCTGGGTGGCTAGCTGGGTGGGTGGCTAGCTGGGTGTCTAGCTGGGTGTTGCGTTGAAGTCTTTTCTCACCCAAACGGAACAAGGGGGCAGATTAGAACACAACTGAAATATATGAAGCGTTTCTATGGTAATAACCGTCTGTATAGGACTTGGGGTCAGTTCCATTTCAGTTCCAGTCAAATCCAGAAAAGTAAAGCAAATTTCAAATTCAATTGCAAATGTTCCTCATTGAAAAGCATGAAAGAGAATTGGAACTGACCCCAACCCTGCTGCTGTATAGGACAGGAGTGCAGTGAGGATGACAGAGTGGAGACTAGAGGTATGGTTGGACAAGCGTATCCAATTAGCTGGCTGCCCTCACCGCAAAACTCTGAATATTACTGACTTTAATGGGAGCTTTAGTAAAGAGAGCCTCGGCGGCAAACAACAGAATAACCAGGCTGTCATTAGAGAATAACCAGGCTGTCATTCGAGAATAACCAGGCTGTCATTAGAGAATAACCAGGCTGTCATTAGAGAATAACCAGGCTGTCATTAGAGAATAACCAGGCTGTCATAAGAGAATAACCAGGCTGTCATTAGAGAATAACCAGGCTGTCATTAGAGAATAACCAGGCTGTCATTAGAGAATAACCAGGCTGTCATTAGAGAATAACCAGGCTGTCATTAGAGAATAACCAGGCTGTCATTCGAGAATAACCAGGCTGTCATTAGAGAATAACCAGGCTGTCATTCGAGAATAACCAGGCTGTCATTAGAGAATAACCAGGCTGTCATTAGAGAATAACCAGGCTGTCATTCGAGAATAACCAGGCTGTCATTAGAGAATAACCAGGCTGTCATTAGAGAATAACCAGGCTGTCATTAGAGAATAACCAGGCTGTCATTCGAGAATAACCAGGCTGTCATTCGAGAATAACCAGGCTGTCATTCGAGAATAACCAGGCTGTCATTAGAGAATAACCAGGCCGTCATTAGAGAATAACCAGGCTGTCATTAGAGAATAACAAGGCTGTTATTAGAGAATAACCAGGCTGTCATTAGAGACTAACCAGGCTGTCATTAGAGAATAACCAGGCTGTCATTAGAGAATAACCAGGCTGTCATTAGAGAATAACCAGGCTGTCATTAGAGAATAACCAGGTTGTCATTAGAGAATAACCAGGCTGTCATTAGAGAATAACCAGGCTGTCATTAGAGAATAACCAGGCTGTCATTACAGAATAACCAGGATGTCATTAGAGAATAACCAGGTTGTCATGAGAGAATAACCAGGCTGTCATTAGAGAATAACCAGGCTGGTATTAGAGAATAACCAGGCTGTCATTAGAGAATAACCAGGCTGGTATTAGAGAATAACCAGGCTGTCATTAGAGAATAACCAGGCTGTCATTAGAGAATAACCAGGCTGTCATTAGAGAATAACCAGGCTGGTATTAGAGAATAACCAGGCTGTCATTAGAGAATAACCAGGCTGGTATTAGAGAATAACCAGGCTGTCATTAGAGAATAACCAGGCTGTCATTAGAGAATAACCAGGCTGTCATTAGAGAATAACCAGGCTGGTATTAGAGAATAACCAGGCTGGTATTAGAGAATAACCAGGCTGTCATTAGAGAATAACCAGGCTGTCATTAGAGAATAACCAGGCTGGTATTAGAGAATAACCAGGCTGTCATTAGAGAATAACCAGGCTGTCATTAGAGAATAACCAGGCTGTCATTAGAGAATAACCAGGCTGTCATTAGCGAATAACCAGGCTGTCATTAGAGAATAACCAGGCTGTCATTAGAGAATTATACAGAGCATAAAACAACATAAAACAATGAGGGAATAACATTATTATACAGCTGATCATGAAGCTGATTGATCATGAAGCTGATTGATCAAACTGATTGATCCTGAAACGGATTGATCCTGAAACTGATTAATCAAACTGATTGATCATGAAACTGATTGATCATGAAACTGATTGATCAAACTGATTGATCATGAAACTGATTGATCAAACTGATTGATCATGAAACTGATTGATCAAACTGATTGATCCTGAAACTGATTGATCCTGAAACGGATTGATCCTGAAACTGATTAATCAAACTGATTGATCATGAAACTGATTGATCATGAAACTGATTGATCAAACTGATTGATCCTGAAACTGATTGATCCTGAAACTGATTGATCCTGAAACTGATTGATCATGAAACTGATTGATCACGAAGCTGATTGATCACGAAGCTGATTGATCACGTTTCTGAAGGGGAAAGTAAGAGAGGTTATAAAGGATAGATAGAAAAGCCTTTAACGTTATGAAGAGAGAATCGGGCTGTCCGTCATGTTGATTTCTATTTTTATTGATTTTATTTATGGATCTGGGCACCAGTGTGAAGGGACCAGGTAGAGAGTAAAGTTTCAACTTAACTCCTGTCTCAGCCCTGAACTCAGGGGCACAGCTCTTATCAGACAGCAACAGCAGGAAGACACACTGCCTCTACTGCTCTCAGACCTCAGCCCCTACTCTGTCTATCTGTCTGTCTGTCTCTGCTATCTATCCCCAGACCTCAGCCTCTACTCTGTCTATCTGTCTGTCTCTGCTATCTATCCCCAGACCTCAGCCTCTACTCTGTCTATCTGTCTGTCTCTGCTATCTATCCCCAGACCTCAGCCTCTACTCTGTCTATCTATCTGTCTGTCTGCCTGTCTGTCTGTCTGTCTGTCCCCAGACCTCAGCCTCTACTCTGTCTATCTGTCTGTCTCTGCTATCTATCCCCAGACCTCAGCCTCTACTCTGTCTATCTGTCTGTCTCTGCTATCTATCCCCAGACCTCAGCCTCTACTCTGTCTATCTGTCTGTCTCTGCTATCTATCCCCAGACCTCAGCCTCTACTCTGTCTATCTGTCTGTCTGCCTGTCTGTCTGTCTGTCTGTCTGTCTGTCTGTCTGTCTGTCTGTCTGTCCCCAGACCTCAGCCTCTACTCTGTCTATCTGTCTGTCTCTGCTATCTATCCCCAGACCTCAGCCTCTACTCTGTCTATCTGTCTGTCTGCCTGTCTGTCTGTCTGTCCCCAGACCTCAGCCCCTACTCTGTCTATCTGTCTCTGCTATCTATCCCCAGACCTCAGCCTCTACTCTGTCTATCTGTCTGTCTCTGCTATCTATCCCCAGACCTCAGCCTCTACTCTGTCTATCTGTCTGTCTGTCTGTCTGTCCCCAGACCTCAGCCCCTACTCTGTCTATCTGTCTGTCTCTGCTATCTATCCCCAGACCTCAGCCCCTACTCTGTCTATCTGTCTGTCTCTGCTATCTATCCCCAGACCTCAGCCTCTACTCTGTCTATCTGTCTGCCTGTCTGTCTGTCCCCAGACCTCAGCCCCTACTCTGTCTGTCTGTCTGTCTGTCTGTCTGTCTGTCTGTCTGTCTGTCTGTCTGTCTGTCTGTCTGTCTGTCTGTCTGTCTGTCTGTCTGTCTGTCTGTCTGTCCCCAGACCTCAGCCCCTACTCTGTCTATCTGTCTGTCTCTGCTATCTATCCCCAGACCTCAGCCTCTACTCTGTCTATCTGTCTGTCTCTGCTATCTATCCGCAGACCTCAGCCTCTACTCTGTCTATCTGTCTGTCTGTCTGTCTCTGCTATCTATCCCCAGACCTCAGCCTCTACTCTGTCTATCTGTCTGTCTCTGCTATCTATCCCCAGACCTCAGCCCCTACTCTGTCTATCTGTCTGTCTCTGCTATCTATCCCCAGACCTCAGCCTCTACTCTGTCTATCTGTCTGTCTCTGCTATCTATCCCCAGACCTCAGCCTCTACTCTATTCTGTCTGTCTGCCTGTCTGTCTGTCTGTCCCCAGACCTCATCCTCTACTCTATTCTGTCTGTCTGTCTGTCTGTCTGTCTGTCTGTCTGTCTGTCTGTCTGTCTGTCTGTCTGTCTGTCTGTCTGTCTGTCCCCAGACCTCAGCCTCTACTCGGTCTATCTGTCTGTCTCTGCTATCTATCCCCAGACCTCAGCCCCTACTCGGTCTATCTGTCTGTCTCTGCTATCTATCCCCAGACCTCAGCCTCTACTCTGTCTATCTGTCTGTCTGCCTGTCTGTCTGTCTGTCCCCAGACCTCAGCCCCTACTCTGTCTATCTGTCTGTCTCTGCTATCTATCCCCAGACCTCAGCCTCTACTCTGTCTATCTGTCTGTCTCTGCTATCTATCCCCAGACCTCAGCCTCTACTCTATTCTGTTTGTCTGCCTGTCTGTCTGTCTGTCCCCAGACCTCATTCTCTACTCTGTCTATCTGTCTGTCTCTGCTATCTATCCCCAGACCTCAGCCCCTACTCTGTCTATCTGTCTGTCTCTGCTATCTATCCCCAGACCTCAGCCCCTACTCTGTCTATCTGTCTGTCTCTGCTATCTATCCCCAGACCTCAGCCTCTACTCTGTCTATCTGTCTGTCTCTGCTATCTATCCCCAGACCTCAGCCTCTACTCTGTCTATCTGTCTGTCTCTGCTATCTATCCCCAGACCTCAGCCTCTACTCTGTCTGTCTGTCTCTGCTATCTATCCCCAGACCTCAGCCTCTACTCTGTCTATCTGTCTGTCTCTGCTATCTATCCCCAGACCTCAGCCTCTACTCTGTCTATCTGTCTGTCTCTGCTATCTATCCCCAGACCTCAGCCTCTACTCTATTCTGTCTGTCTGTCTGTCTGTCTGTCTGTCTGTCTGTCTGTCTGTCTGTCTGTCTGTCTGTCTGTCTGTCTGTCTGTCTGTCTGTCTGTCTGTCTGTCTGTCTGTCTGTCTGTCTGTCCCCAGACCTCAGCCTCTACTCTGTCTATCTGTCTGTCTCTGCTATCTATCCCCAGACCTCAGTCTCTACTCTATTCTGTCTGTCTGCCTGTCTGTCTGTCTGTCCCCAGACCTCAGCCTCTACTCTGTCTATCTGTCTGTCTCTGCTATCTATCCCCAGACCTCAGCCCCTACTCTGTCTATCTGTCTGTCTCTGCTATCTATCCCCAGACCTCAGCCCCTACTCTGTCTATCTGTCTGTCTCTGCTATCTATCCCCAGACCTCAGCCTCTACTCTGTCTATCTGTCTGTCTGTCTGTCTGTCTGTCTGTCTGTCTGTCTGTCTGTCTGTCTGTCTGTCTGTCTGTCTGTCTGTCTGTCTGTCTGTCTGTCTGTCTGTCTGTCTGTCTGTCTGTCTGTCTGTCCCCAGACCTCAGCCTCTACTCTGTCTATCTGTCTGTCTCTGCTATCTATCCCCAGACCTCAGCCTCTACTCTGTCTATCTGTCTGTCTCTGCTATCTATCCCCAGACCTCAGCCTCTACTCTATTCTGTCTGTCTGTCTGTCTGTCTGTCTGTCTGTCTGTCTGTCTGTCTGTCTGTCTGTCTGTCTGTCTGTCCCCAGACCTCAGCCTCTACTCTGTCTATCTGTCTGTCTCTGCTATCTATCCCCAGACCTCAGTCTCTACTCTATTCTGTCTGTCTGCCTGTCTGTCTGTCTGTCCCCAGACCTCAGCCTCTACTCTGTCTATCTGTCTGTCTCTGCTATCTATCCCCAGACCTCAGCCCCTACTCTGTCTATCTCTCTGTCTCTGCTATCTATCCCCAGACCTCAGCCCCTACTCTGTCTATCTGTCTGTCTCTGCTATCTATCCCCAGACCTCAGCCTCTACTCTGTCTATCTGTCTGTCTGTCTGTCTGTCTGTCTGTCTGTCTGTCTGTCTGTCTGTCTGTCTGTCTGTCTGTCTGTCTGTCTGTCTGTCTGTCTGTCTGTCTGTCTGTCTGTCTGTCTGTCTGTCTGTCTGTCCCCAGACCTCAGCCTCTACTCTGTCTATCTGTCTGTCTCTGCTATCTATCCCCAGACCTCAGCCTCTACTCTGTCTATCTGTCTGTCTCTGCTATCTATCCCCAGACCTCAGCCTCTACTCTGTCTATCTGTCTGTCTCTGCTATCTATCCCCAGACCTCAGCCTCTACTCTGTCTATCTGTCTGTCTCTGCTATCTATCCCCAGACCTCAGCCTCTACTCTGTCTATCTGTCTGTCTCTGCCATCTATCCCCAGACCTCAGCCTCTACTCTATTCTGTCTGTCTGTCTGTCTGTCTGTCTGTCTGTCTGTCTGTCTGTCTGTCTGTCTGTCTGTCTGTCTGTCTGTCCCCAGACCTCAGCCTCTACTCTGTCTATCTGTCTGTCTCTGCTATCTATCCCCAGACCTCAGCCTCTCTACTCTGTCTGTCTGTCTGTCTGTCTGTCTGTCTGTCTGTCTGTCTGTCTGTCTGTCTGTCTGTCTGTCTGTCTGTCTGTCTGTCTGTCTGTCTGTCTGTCTGTCTGTCTGTCTGTCTGTCCCCAGACCTCAGCCACTACTCTGTCTGTCTGTCTGTCTGTCTGTCTGTCTGTCTGTCTGTCTGTCTGTCTGTCTGTCTGTCTGTCTGTCTGTCTGTCTGTCTGTCTGTCTGTCTGTCTGTCTGTCTGTCTGTCTGTCTCTTCTATCTATCCCCAGACCTCAGCCCCTATTCTGTCTGTCTGTCTGTCTGTCTGTCTGTCTGTCTGTCTGTCTGTCTGTCCCCAGACCTCAGCCACTACTCTGTCTGTCTGTCTGTCTGTCTGTCTGTCTGTCTGTCTGTCTGTCTGTCTGTCTGTCTGTCTGTCTGTCTGTCTGTCTGTCTGTCTGTCTGTCTGTCTGTCTGTCTGTCTGTCTGTCTGTCTGTCTGTCTGTCACCTACAAGTACTGGCCATTTATTGTAGTTTGAAAGAGCAGGAAGTCCACAGAGTGTCAGTCATTTACATTTTAACTGGTCAGTCAATATTGTCAGGTGAGGTGAGGTA
>NW_024609688.1:115000-165000 GCF_018296145.1 Oncorhynchus tshawytscha
AGATGATAAAGGGGTTCTAGATGATAAAGGGATTCCAGATGATAAAGGGAGTCTAGATGATCAAGGGAGTCTAGATGATAAAGGGAGTCAAGATGATCAAGGGAGTCTAGATGATAAAGGGAGTCAAGATGATCAAGGGAGTCTAGATCATAGATGATAAAGGGAGTCTAGATGATAAAGGGAGTCTAGATCATAGATGATAAAGGGAGTCTAGATCATAGATGATAAAGGGAGTCTAGATGATCAAGGGAGTCTGGATGATAAAGGGAGTCTAGATGATAAAGGGAGTCTAGATGATCAAGGGAGTCTAGATGATAAAGGGAGTCAAGATGATCAAGGGAGTCTAGATCATAGATGATAAAGGGAGTCTAGATGATAAAGGGAGTCAAGATGATCAAGGGAGTCTAGATGATAAAGGGAGTCTAGATCATAGATGATAAAGGGAGTCTAGATGATAAAGAGAGTCTAGATCATAGATGATAAAGGGAGTCTAGATCATAGATGATAAAGGGAGTCTAGATGATAAAGGGAGTCTAGATGATAAAGGGAGTCTAGATCATAGATGATAAAGGGAGTCTAGATCATAGATGATAAAGGGAGTCTAGATGATAAAGGGAGTCTAGATGATAAAGGGAGTCTAGATCATAGATGATAAAGGGAGTCTAGATGATAAATGGAGTCTAGATCATAGATGATAAAGGGAGTCTAGATGATAAAGGGAGTCTAGATGATAAAGGGAGTCTAGATCATAGATGATAAAGGGAGTCTAGATGATAAAGGGAGTCTAGATCATAGATGATAAAGGGAGTCTAGATGATAAATGGAGTCTAGATCATAGATGATAAAGGGAGTCTAGATGATAAAGGGAGTCTAGATGATAAAGGGAGTCTAGATCATAGATGATAAAGGGAGTCTAGATGATAAATGGAGTCTAGATCATAGATGATAAAGGGAGTCTAGATGATAAAGGGAGTCTAGATGATAAAGGGAGTCTAGATCATAGATGATAAAGGGAGTCTAGATGATAAATGGAGTCTAGATCATAGATGATAAAGGGAGTCTAGATGATAAAGGGAGTCTAGATGATAAAGGGAGTCTAGATCATAGATGATAAAGGGAGTCTAGATGATAAAGGGAGTCTAGATGATCAAGGGAGTCTAGATGATCAAGGGAGTCTAGATGATAAAGGGAGTCTAGATGATAAATGGAGTCTAGATGATAAAGGGAGTCTAGATGATAAAGGGAGTCTAGATGATAAAGGGAGTCTAGATGATCAAGGGAGTCTAGATGATCAAGAGAGTCTAGATGATAAATGGAGTCTAGATGATAAAGGGAGTCTAGATGATAAAGGGAGTCTAGATGATAAAGGGAGTCTAGATGATAAATGGAGTCTAGATGATAAAGGGAGTCTAGATGATAAATGGAGTCTAGATGATAAAGGGAGTCTAGATGATAAAGGGAGTCTAGATCATAGATGATAAAGGGAGTCTAGATGATAAAGGGAGTCTAGATGATCAAGGGAGTCTAGATGATCAAGGGAGTCTAGATGATAAAGGGAGTCTAGATGATAAATGGAGTCTAGATGATAAAGGGAGTCTAGATGATAAATGGAGTCTAGATGATAAAGGGAGTCTAGATGATCAAGGCTAGTTGAGAACACCTTTATTTAACCAGGTAGGCTAGTTGAGAACACCTTTATTTAACCAGGTAGGCCAGTTGAGAACACCTTTATTTAACCAGGTAGGCCAGTTGAGAACACCTTTATTTAACCAGGTAGGCCAGTTGAGAACACCTTTATTTAACCAGGTAGGCCAGTTGAGAACACCTTTATTTAACCAGGTAGGTCAGTTGAGAACACCTTTATTTAACCAGGTAGGCCAGTTGAGAACACCTTTATTTAACCAGGTAGGCCAGTTGAGAACACCTTTATTTAACCAGGTAGGCCAGTTGAGAACACCTTTATTTAACCAGGTAGGTCAGTTGAGAACACCTTTATTTAACCAGGTAGGCCAGTTGAGAACACCTTTATTTAACCAGGTAGGCCAGTTGAGAACACCTTTATTTAACCAGGTAGGCCAGTTGAGAACACCTTTATTTAACCAGGTAGGCCAGTTGAGAACACCTTTATTTAACCAGGTAGGCCAGTTGAGAACACCTTTATTTAACCAGGTAGGCCAGTTGAGAACACCTTTATTTAACCAGGTAGGCTAGTTGAGAACACCTTTATTTAACCAGGTAGGCCAGTTGAGAACACCTTTATTTAACCAGGTAGGCTAGTTGAGAACACCTTTATTTAACCAGGTAGGCCAGTTGAGAACACCTTTATTTAACCAGGTAGGCCAGTTGAGAACACCTTTATTTAACCAGGTAGGCTAGTTGAGAACACCTTTATTTAACCAGGTAGGCCAGTTGAGAACACCTTTATTTAACCAGGTGGCCAGTTGAGAACACCTTTATTTAACCAGGTAGGCCAGTTAAGAACACCTTTATTTAACCAGGTAGGCCAGTTGAGAACACCTTTATTTAACCAGGTAGGCCAGTTGAGAACACCTTTATTTAACCAGGTAGGATAGTTGAGAACACCTTTATTTAACCAGGTAGGCCAGTTGAGAACACCTTTATTTAACCAGGTAGGCTAGTTGAGAACACCTTTATTTAACCAGGTAGGCCAGTTGAGAACACCTTTATTTAACCAGGTAGGCTAGTTGAGAACACCTTTATTTAACCAGGTAGGCCAGTTGAGAACACCTTTATTTAACCAGGTAGGCCAGTTGAGAACACCTTTATTTAACCAGGTAGGCTAGTTGAGAACACCTTTATTTAACCAGGTAGGCCAGTTGAGAACACCTTTATTTAACCAGGTAGGCTAGTTGAGAACACCTTTATTTAACCAGGTAGGCAAGTTGAGAACAAGTTCTCATTTACAATTGCGACCTGGCCAAGATAAAGCAAAGCAGTTCGACAGATACAACGACACAGAGTTACACATGGAGTAAAACAAACATACAGTCAATAATACAGTATAAACAAGTCTATATACAATGTGAGCAAATGAGGTGAGAAGGGAGGTAAAGGCAAAAAAGGCCATGGTGGCAAAGTAAATACAATATAGCAAGTAAAACACTGGAATGGTAGTTTTGCAATGGAAGAATGTGCAAAGTAGAAATAAAAATAATGGGGTGCAAAGGAGCAAAATAAATAAATAAATAAAAATTAAATACAGTTGGGAAAGGGGTAGTTGTTTGGGCTAAATTATAGGTGGGCTATGTACAGGTGCAGTAATCTGTGAGCTGCTCTGACAGTTGGTGCTTAAAGCTACTGAGGGAGATAAGTGTTTCCAGTTTCAGAGATTTTTGTAGTTCGTTCCAGTCATTTACAGCAGAGAACTGGAAGGAGAGGCGGCCAAAGAAAGAATTGGTTTTGGGGGTGACTAGAGAGATATACCTGCTGGAGCGTGTGCTACAGGTGGGAGATGCTATGGTGACCAGCGAGCTGAGATAAGGGGGGACTTTACCTAGCAGGGTCTTGTAGATGACATGGAGCCAGTGGGTTTGGCGACGAGTATGAAGCGAGGGCCAGCCAACGAGAGCGTACAGGTCGCAATGGTGGGTAGTATATGGGGCTTTGGTGACAAAACGGATTGCACTGTGATAGACTGCATCCAATTTGTTGAGTAGGGTATTGGAGGCTATTTTGTAAATGACATCGCCAAAGTCGAGGATTGGTAGGATGGTCAGTTTTAGATGATCAAGGGAGTCTAGATGATAAAGGGACTCTAGATGGGACACAACAGTAGGTTAGTTACCACAGAGACACGACAGTAGGTTAGTTACCACAAAGACACGACAGTAGGTTAGTTACCACAGACACGACAGAAGGTTAGTTACCAGAGACGCGACAGAAGGTTAGTTACCAGAGAGACGACAGAATGTTAGATACCAGAGAGACGACAGAAGGTCAGTTACCAGAGAGACGACAGACGGTCAGTTACCAGAGAGACGCGACAGAAGGTCAGTTACCAGAGAGACGACAGAAGGTCAGTTACCAGAGAGACGAGACAGTAGGTTAGTTACCAGAGAGACGACAGTAGGTTAGTTACCAGAGAGACGCGACAGAAGGTCAGTTACCAGAGAGACGACAGAAGGTCAGTTACCAGAGAGACGAGACAGTAGGTTAGTTACCAGAGAGACGACAGTAGGTTAGTTACCCAATACATAAGTCTCCAGGTGTAACTCACCTCTTGTGTTGGTATTTGTCAGACTTCGCCATGGCTTTGCCTGTTCCACTGATTCTTCTGATCTGAAGGGAGAAACCTTGGTCAGCACAATATTAGGGGACCGGTAGAGTCGGAGATGAGTATGGGACTAGCAGAGTAGGGGACTAGCAGTAGGGGACTAGCAGAGTAGGGGACTAGCAGAGTAGGGGACTAGCAGAGTAGGGGACTAGCAGTAGGGGACTAGCAGAGTAGGGGACCACAGTAGGGGACTAGCAGAGTAGGGGACCACAGTAGGGGACTAGCAGAGTAGGGGACCACAGTAGGGGACTAGCAGAGTAGGGGACCACAGTAGGGGACTAGCAGAGTAGGGGACCACAGTAGGGGACTAGCAGAGTAGGGGACCACAGTAGGGGACTAGCAGAGTAGGGGACCACAGTAGGGGACTAGCAGTAGGGGACTAGCAGAGTATGGGACTAGCAGAGTAGGGGACTAGCAGAGTTAGGGACTAGCAGAGTAGGGGAACACAGTAGGGGACTAGCAGAGTAGGGGACTAGCAGAGTAGGGGACCACAGTAGGGGACTAGCAGAGTAGGGGACTAGCAGAGTAGGGGACCACAGTATGGGACTAGCAGAGTAGGGGGCCACAGTAGGGGACTAGCAGAGTAGGTAACTAGCAGAGTAGGGACCACAATAGGGAACTATAAGAGTAGGGGACCACAGTAGGGGACTAGCAGAGTAGGGGACCACAGTAGGGGACTAGCAGAGTAGGGGACTAGTAGAGTAGGGGACCACAGTAGGGGACAGGCAGAGTAGGGGACCACAGTAGGGGACTAGCAGAGTAGGGGACCACAGTAGGGGACCACAGTAGGGGACTAGCAGTAGGGGACTAGCAGAGTAGGGGACTAGCAGAGTAGGGGACTAGCAGAGTTGGGGACTAGCAGAGTAGGGGAACACAGTAGGGGACTAGCAGAGTAGGGGACTAGCAGAGTAGGGGACCACAGTAGGGGACTAGCAGAGTAGGGGACTAGCAGTAGGGGACTAGCAGAGTAGGGGACCACAGTAGGGGACTAGCAGAGTAGGGGACCACAGTAGGGGACTAGCAGAGTAGGGGACCACAGTAGGGGACTAGCAGAGTAGGGGACCACAGTAGGGGACTAGCAGAGTAGGGGACCACAGTAGGGGACTAGCAGAGTAGGGGACCACAGTAGGGGACTAGCAGAGTAGGGGACCACAGTAGGGGACTAGCAGTAGGGGACTAGCAGAGTAGGGGACTAGCAGAGTAGGGGACTAGCAGAGTTAGGGACTAGCAGAGTAGGGGAACACAGTAGGGGACTAGCAGAGTAGGGGACTAGCAGAGTAGGGGACCACAGTAGGGGACTAGCAGAGTAGGGGACTAGCAGAGTAGGGGACCACAGTATGGGACTAGCAGAGTAGGGGGGCCACAGTAGGGGACTAGCAGAGTAGGTAACTAGCAGAGTAGGGACCACAATAGGGAACTATAAGAGTAGGGGACCACAGTAGGGGACTAGCAGAGTAGGGGACCACAGTAGGGGACTAGCAGAGTAGGGGACTAGTAGAGTAGGGGACCACAGTAGGGGACAGGCAGAGTAGGGGACCACAGTAGGGGACTAGCAGAGTAGGGGACCACAGTAGGGGACCACAGTAGGGGACTAGCAGTAGGGGACTAGCAGAGTAGGGGACTAGCAGAGTAGGGGACTAGCAGAGTTGGGGACTAGCAGAGTAGGGGAACACAGTAGGGGACTAGCAGAGTAGGGGACTAGCAGAGTAGGGGACCACAGTAGGGAACTAGCAGAGTAGGGACCACAATAGGGGACTAGCAGAGTAGGGAACTATCTGAGTAGGGGACCACAGTAGGGGAGTAGCAGAGTAGGGGACCACAGTAGGGGACTAGCAGAGTAGGGAACTATCAGAGTAGGGGACCACAGTAGGGGACTAGCAGAGTAGGGGACCACAGTAGGGGACTAGCAGAGTAGGGGACCACAGTAGGGGACTAGCAGTAAGGGACTAGCAGAGTAGGGGACCACAGTAGGGGACTAGCAGAGTAGGGAACTAGCAGAGTAGGGGACCACAGTAGGGGACTAGCAGAGTAGGGGACCTCAGTAGGGGACTAGCAGTGTAGGGGACTAGCAGAGTAGGGGACTAGCAGAGTAGGGAACTAGCAGAGTAGGGGACCACAGTAGGGGACTAGCAGAGTAGGGGACTAGCAGAGTAGGGGACCACAGTCGGGGACTAGCAGAGTAGGGGACCACAGTAGGGGACTAGCAGAGTAAGGGACCACAGTAGGGGACTAGCAGAGTAGGGGACCACAGTAGGGGACTAGCAGAGTAGGGGACCACAGTAGGGGACTAGCAGTAGGGACTAGCAGAGTAGGGGACTAGCAGAGTTAAGGACTAGCAGAGTAGGGGAACACAGTAGGGGACTAGCAGAGTCGGGGACTAGCAGAGTAGGGGACCACAGTAGGGGACTAGCAGAGTAGGGGACTAGCAGAGTAGGGGACCACAGTAGGGGACTAGCAGAGTAGGGGACCACAGTAGGGGACTAGCAGAGTAGGGGACCACAGTAGGGGACTAGCAGTGTAGGGGCCTAGCAGAGTAGGGGACCACAGTAGGGGACTATCAGAGTAGGGGACCACAGTAGGGGACTAGCAGAGTAGGGGACCACAGTAGGGGACTAGCAGAGTAGGGGACCACAGTAGGGGACTAGCAGTAGGGGACTAGCAGAGTAGGGGACTAGCAGTGTTAGGGACTAGCAGAGTAGGGGAACACAGTAGGGGACTAGCAGAGTAGGGGACTAGCAGAGTAGGGGACCACAGTAGGGGACTAGCAGAGTAGGGGACTAGCAGAGTAGGGGACCACAGTATGGGACTAGCAGAGTAGGGGGCCACAGTAGGGGACTAGCAGAGTAGGTAACTAGCAGAGTAGGGACCACAATAGGGAACTATAAGAGTAGGGGACCACAGTAGGGGACTAGCAGTGTTAGGGACTAGCAGAGTAGGGGACCACAGTAGGGGACTAGCAGAGTAGGGGACTAGTAGAGTAGGGGACCACAGTAGGGGACAGGCAGAGTAGGGGACCACAGTAGGGGACTAGCAGAGTAGGGGACCACAGTAGGGGACCACAGTAGGGGACTAGCAGTAGGGGACTAGCAGAGTAGGGGACTAGCAGAGTAGGGGACTAGCAGAGTTGGGGACTACCAGAGTAGGGGAACACAGTAGGGGACTAGCAGAGTAGGGGACTAGCAGAGTAGGGGACCACAGTAGGGGACTAGCAGAGTAGGGGGCCACAGTAGGGGACTAGCAGAGTAGGGAACTAGCAGAGTAGGGACCACAATAGGGGACTAGCAGAGTAGGGAACTATCTGAGTAGGGGACCACAGTAGGGGAGTAGCAGAGTAGAGGACCACAGTAGGGGACTAGCAGAGTAGGGAACTATCAGAGTAGGGGACCACAGTAGGGGACTAGCAGAGTAGGGGACCACAGTAGGGGACTAGCAGAGTAGGGGACCACAGTAGGGGACTAGCAGAGTAGGGAACTAGCAGAGTAGGGGACCACAGTAGGGGACTAGCAGAGTAGGGGACCACAGTAGGGGACTAGCAGTGTAGGGGACTAGCAGAGTAGGGGACTAGCAGAGTAGGGGACTAGCAGAGTAGGGGACCACAGTAGGGGACTAGCAGAGTAGGGGACTAGCAGAGTAGGGGACTAGCAGAGTAGGGGACCACAGTAGGGGACTAGCAGAGTAAGGGACCACAGTAGGGGACTAGCAGAGTAGGGGACCACAGTAGGGGACTAGCAGAGTAGGGGACCACAGTAGGGGACTAGCAGTGTAGGGGACTAGCAGAGTAGGGGACTAGCAGAGTAGGGGACTAGCAGAGTAGGGGACCACAGTAGGGGACTAGCAGAGTAGGGGACTAGCAGAGTAGGGGACCACAGTCGGGGACTAGCAGAGTAGGGGACCACAGTAGGGGACTAGCAGAGTAAGGGACCACAGTAGGGGACTAGCAGAGTAGGGGACCACAGTAGGGGACTAGCAGAGTAGGGGACCACAGTAGGGGACTAGCAGTAAGGGACTAGCAGAGTAGGGGACTAGCAGAGTTAAGGACTAGCAGAGTAGGGGAACACAGTAGGGGACTAGCAGAGTCGGGGACTAGCAGAGAAGGGAACTATCAGAGTAGGGGACCAGAGTAGGGAACTATCAGAGTAGGGGACCAGAGTAGGGGACTAGCAGAGTAGGGGACCACAGTAGGGGACTAGCAGAGTAGGGAACTATCAGAGTAGGTGACCACAGTAGGGGACCACAGTAGGGAACTAGCAGAGTAGGGGACCACAGTAGGGGACTAGCAGAGTAAGGGACCACAATAGGGGACTAGCAGAGTAGGGAACTATAAGAGTAGGGGACCACAGTAGGGGACTAGCAGAGTAGGGGACCACAGTAGGGGACTAGCAGAGTAGGGGACCACAGTAGAGAACTAGCTGAGTAGGGGACTAGCAGAGTAGGGGACCACAGTAGGGGACTAGCAGAGTAGGGGACTAGCAGAGTAGGGGACCACAGTAGGGGACTAGCAGAGAGGGGGCCACAGTAGGGGACTAGCAGAGTAGGGAACTAGCAGAGCAGGGGACCACAGTAGGGGACTAGCAGAGTAGGGGACTAGCAGAGTAGGGGACCACAGTATGGGACTAGCAGAGTAGGGGGCCACAGTAGGGGACTAGCAGAGTAGGTAACTAGCAGAGTAGGGACCACAATAGGGAACTATAAGAGTAGGGGACCACAGTAGGGGACTAGCAGAGTAGGGGACCACAGTAGGGGACTAGCAGAGTAGGGGACTAGTAGAGTAGGGGACCACAGTAGGGGACAGGCAGAGTAGGGGACCACAGTAGGGGACTAGCAGAGTAGGGGACCACAGTAGGGGAACACAGTAGGGGACTAGCAGTAGGGGACTAGCAGAGTAGGGGACTAGCAGAGTAGGGGACTAGCAGAGTTGGGGACTAGCAGAGTAGGGGAAACACAGTAGGGGACTAGCAGAGTAGGGGACTAGCAGAGTAGGGGACCACAGTAGGGGACTAGCAGAGTAGGGGGCCACAGTAGGGGACTAGCAGAGTAGGGAACTAGCAGAGTAGGGGACCACAGTAGGGGACTAGCAGAGTAGGGGACCACAGTAGGGGACTAGCAGAGTAGGGGACCACAGTAGGGGACTAGCAGAGTAGGGAACTATCAGAGTAGGGGACCACAGTAGGGGACTAGCAGAGTAGGGGACCACAGTAGGGGACTAGCAGAGTAGGGGACCACAGTAGGGGACTAGCAGAGTAGGGGACCACAGTAGGGGACTAGCAGTAAGGGACTAGCAGAGTAGGGGACCACAGTAGGGGACTAGCAGAGTAGGGAACTAGCAGAGTAGGGGACCACAGTAGGGGACTAGCAGAGTAGGGGACCACAGTAGGGGACTAGCAGTAGGGGACTAGCAGAGTAGGGGACTAGCAGAGTAGGGAACTAGCAGAGTAGGGGACCACAGTAGGGGACTAGCAGAGTAGGGGACTAGCAGAGTAGGGGACCACAGTCGGGGACTAGCAGAGTAGGGGACCACAGTAGGGGACTAGCAGAGTAAGGGACCACAGTAGGGGACTAGCAGAGTAGGGGACCACAGTAGGGGACTAGCAGAGTAGGGGACCACAGTAGGGGACTAGCAGTAAGGGACTAGCAGAGTAGGGGACTAGCAGAGTTAAGGACTAGCAGAGTAGGGGAACACAGTAGGGGACTAGCAGAGTCGGGGACTAGCAGAGTAGGGGACACAGTAGGGGACTAGCAGAGTAGGGGACTAGCAGTAGGGGACTAGCAGTAGGGGACTAGCAGAGTAGGGGACCACAGTAGGGGACTAGCAGAGTAGGGGACCACAGTAGGGGACTAGCAGAGTAGGGGACCACAGTAGGGGACTAGCAGAGTAGGGGACCACAGTAGGGGACTATCAGAGTAGGGGACCACAGTAGGGGACTAGCAGAGTAGGGGACCACAGTAGGGGACTAGCAGAGTAGGGGACCACAGTAGGGGACTAGCAGTAGGGGACTAGCAGAGTAGGGGACTAGCAGTGTTAGGGACTAGCAGAGTAGGGGAACACAGTAGGGGACTAGCAGAGTAGGGGACTAGCAGAGTAGGGGACCACAGTAGGGGACTAGCAGAGTAGGTGACTAGCAGAGTAGGGGACCACAGTATGGGACTAGCAGAGTAGGGGCCACAGTAGGGGACTAGCAGAGTAGGTAACTAGCAGAGTAGGGACCACAATAGGGAACTATAAGAGTAGGGGACCACAGTAGGGGACTAGCAGAGTAGGGGACCACAGTAGGGGACTAGCAGAGTAGGGGACTAGTAGAGTAGGGGACCACAGTAGGGGACAGGCAGAGTAGGGGACCACAGTAGGGGACTAGCAGAGTAGGGGACCACAGTAGGGGACCACAGTAGGGGACTAGCAGAGTAGGGAACTATCAGAGTAGGGGACCACAGTAGGGGACTAGCAGAGTAGGGGACCACAGTAGGGGACTAGCAGAGTAGGGGACCACAATAGGGGACTAGCAGAGTAGGGAACTATAAGAGTAGGGGACCACAGTAGGGGACTAGCAGAGTAGGGGACCACAGTAGGGGACTAGCAGAGTAGGGGACCACAGGGGGAGTAGCAGAGTAGGGGACTAGCAGTAGGGGACTAGCAGAGTAGGGGACCACAGTAGAGAACTAGCAGAGTAGGGGACCACAGTAGGGGACTAGCAGAGTAGGGAACTAGCAGAGTAGGGGACCACAGTAGGGGACTAGCAGTAGGGGACCACAGTAGGGGACTAGCAGAGTAGGGGACCACAGTAGGGGACTAGCAGAGTAGGGGACCACAGTAGGGGACTAGCAGAGTAGGGGACCACAGTAGAGAACTAGCAGAGTAGGGGACCACAGTAGGGGACTAGCAGAGTAGGGGACTAGCAGAGTAGCGGACCACAGTAGGGGACTAGCAGAGTAGGGGACCACAGTAGGGGACTAGCAGAGTAGGGGACCACAGTAGGGGACTAGCAGAGTAGGGGACCACAGTAGGGGACTAGCAGTGTAGGGGACTAGCAGAGTAGGGGACTAGCAGAGTAGGGGACTAGCAGAGTAGGGGACCACAGTAGGGGACTAGCAGAGTAGGGGACTAGCAGAGTAGGGGACTAGCAGAGTAGGGGACCACAGTCGGGGACTAGCAGAGTAGGGGACCACAGTAGGGGACTAGCAGAGTAAGGGGACCACAGTAGGGGACTAGCAGAGTAGGGGACCACAGTAGGGGACTAGCAGAGTAGGGGACCACAGTAGGGGACTAGCAGTGTAGGGGACTAGCAGAGTAGGGGACTAGCAGAGTAGGGGACTAGCAGAGTAGGGGACCACAGTAGGGGACTAGCAGAGTAGGGGACTAGCAGAGTAGGGGACTAGCAGAGTAGGGGACCACAGTCACAGGGGACTAGCAGAGTAGGGGACCACAGTAGAGAACTAGCAGAGTAGGGGACCACAGTAGGGGACTAGCAGAGTAGGGAACTAGCAGAGTAGGGGACCACAGTAGGGGACTAGCAGTAGGGGACCACAGTAGGGGACTAGCAGAGTAGGGTACCACAGTAGGGGACTAGCAGAGTAGGGGACCACAGTAGGGGACTAGCAGAGTAGGGGACCACAGTAGAGACCTAGCAGAGTAGGGGACCACAGTAGGGGACTAGCAGAGTAGGGGACTAGCAGAGTAGGGGACCACAGTAGGGGACTAGCAGAGTAGGGGACCACAGTAGGGGACTAGCAGAGTAGGGGACCACAGTAGGGGACTAGCAGAGTAGGGGACCACAGTAGGGGACTAGCAGTGTAGGGGACTAGCAGAGTAAGGGACTAGCAGAGTAGGGGACTAGCAGAGTAGGGGACCACAGTAGGGGACTAGCAGAGTAGGGGACTAGCAGAGTAGGGGACCACAGTCGGGGACTAGCAGAGTAGGGGACCACAGTAGGGGACTAGCAGAGTAAGGGACCACAGTAGGGGACTAGCAGAGTAGGGGACCACAGTAGGGGACTAGCAGAGTAGGGGACCACAGTAGGGGACTAGCAGTAAGGGACTAGCAGAGTAGGGGACTAGCAGAGTTAAGGACTAGCAGAGTAGGGGAACACAGTAGGGGACTAGCAGAGTCGGGGACTAGCAGAGAAGGGAACTATCAGAGTAGGGGACCAGAGTAGGGAACTATCAGAGTAGGGGACCAGAGTAGGGGACTAGCAGAGTAGGGGACCACAGTAGGGGACTAGCAGAGTAGGGGACCACAGTAGGGGACTAGCAGAGTAGGGGACCACAGTAGAGAACTAGCAGAGTAGGGGACCACAGTAGGGGACTAGCAGAGTAGGGGACTAGCAGAGTAGCGGACCACAGTAGGGGACTAGCAGAGTAGGGGACCACAGTAGGGGACTAGCAGAGTAGGGGACCACAGTAGGGGACTAGCAGAGTAGGGGACCACAGTAGGGGACTAGCAGTGTAGGGGACTAGCAGAGTAGGGGACTAGCAGAGTAGGGGACTAGCAGAGTAGGGGACCACAGTAGGGGACTAGCAGAGTAGGGGACTAGCAGAGTAGGGGACCACAGTCGGGGACTAGCAGAGTAGGGGACCACAGTAGGGGACTAGCAGAGTAAGGGACCACAGTAGGGGACTAGCAGAGTAGGGGACCACAGTAGGGGACTAGCAGAGTAGGGGACCACAGTAGGGGACTAGCAGTAAGGGACTAGCAGAGTAGGGGACTAGCAGAGTTAAGGACTAGCAGAGTAGGGGAACACAGTAGGGGACTAGCAGAGTCGGGGACTAGCAGAGAAGGGAACTATCAGAGTAGGGGACCAGAGTAGGGAACTATCAGAGTAGGGGACCAGAGTAGGGGACTAGCAGAGTAGGGGACCACAGTAAGGGACTAGCAGAGTAGGGAACTATCAGAGTAGGTGACCACAGTAGGGGACCACAGTAGGGAACTAGCAGAGTAGGGGACCACAGTAGGGGACTAGCAGAGTAAGGGACCACAATAGGGGACTAGCAGAGTAGGGAACTATAAGAGTAGGGGACCACAGTAGGGGACTAGCAGAGTAGGGGACCACAGTAGGGGACTAGCAGAGTAGGGGACCACAGTAGAGAACTAGCTGAGTAGGGGACTAGCAGAGTAGGGGACCACAGTAGGGGACTAGCAGAGTAGGGGACTAGCAGAGTAGGGGACCACAGTAGGGGACTAGCAGAGTAGGGGGCCACAGTAGGGGACTAGCAGAGTAGGGAACTAGCAGAGCAGGGGACCACAGTAGGGGACTAGCAGAGTAGGGGACTAGCAGAGTAGGGGACCACAGTATGGGACTAGCAGAGTAGGGGGCCCAGTAGGGGACTAGCAGAGTAGGTAACTAGCAGAGTAGGGACCACAATAGGGAACTATAAGAGTAGGGGACCACAGTAGGGGACTAGCAGAGTAGGGGACCACAGTAGGGGACTAGCAGAGTAGGGGACTAGTAGAGTAGGGGACCACAGTAGGGGACAGGCAGAGTAGGGGACCACAGTAGGGGACTAGCAGAGTAGGGGACCACAGTAGGGGAACACAGTAGGGGACTAGCAGTAGGGGACTAGCAGAGTAGGGGACTAGCAGAGTAGGGGACTAGCAGAGTTGGGGACTAGCAGAGTAGGGGAACACAGTAGGGGACTAGCAGAGTAGGGGACTAGCAGAGTAGGGGACCACAGTAGGGGACTAGCAGAGTAGGGGGCCACAGTAGGGGACTAGCAGAGTAGGGAACTAGCAGAGTAGGGGACCACAGTAGGGGACTAGCAGAGTAGGGGACCACAGTAGGGGACTAGCAGAGTAGGGGACCACAGTAGGGGACTAGCAGAGTAGGGAACTATCAGAGTAGGGGACCACAGTAGGGGACTAGCAGAGTAGGGGACCACAGTAGGGGACTAGCAGAGTAGGGGACCACAGTAGGGGACTAGCAGAGTAGGGGACCACAGTAGGGGACTAGCAGTAAGGGACTAGCAGAGTAGGGGACCACAGTAGGGGACTAGCAGAGTAGGGAACTAGCAGAGTAGGGGACCACAGTAGGGGACTAGCAGAGTAGGGGACCACAGTAGGGGACTAGCAGTGTAGGGGACTAGCAGAGTAGGGGACTAGCAGAGTAGGGAACTAGCAGAGTAGGGGACCACAGTAGGGGACTAGCAGAGTAGGGGACTAGCAGAGTAGGGGACCACAGTAGGGGACTAGCAGAGTAGGGGACCACAGTAGGGGACTAGCAGAGTAAGGGACCACAGTAGGGGACTAGCAGAGTAGGGGACCACAGTAGGGGACTAGCAGAGTAGGGGACCACAGTAGGGGACTAGCAGTAAGGGACTAGCAGAGTAGGGGACTAGCAGAGTTAAGGACTAGCAGAGTAGGGGAACACAGTAGGGGACTAGCAGAGTCGGGGACTAGCAGAGTAGGGGACCACAGTAGGGACTAGCAGAGTAGGGGACTAGCAGAGTAGGGGACCACAGTAGGGGACTAGCAGAGTAGGGGACCACAGTAGGGGACTAGCAGAGTAGGGGACCACAGTAGGGGACTAGCAGAGTAGGGGACCACAGTAGGGGCCTAGCAGAGTAGGGGACCACAGTAGGGGACTATCAGAGTAGGGGACCACAGTAGGGGACTAGCAGAGTAGGGGACCACAGTAGGGGACTAGCAGAGTAGGGGACCACAGTAGGGGACTAGCAGTAGGGGACTAGCAGAGTAGGGGACTAGCAGTGTTAGGGACTAGCAGAGTAGGGGAACACAGTAGGGGACTAGCAGAGTTGGGGACTAGCAGAGTAGGGGACCACAGTAGGGGACTAGCAGAGTAGGTGACTAGCAGAGTAGGGGACCACAGTATGGGACTAGCAGAGTAGGGGGCCACAGTAGGGGACTAGCAGAGTAGGTAACTAGCAGAGTAGGGACCACAATAGGGAACTATAAGAGTAGGGGACCACAGTAGGGGACTAGCAGAGTAGGGGACCACAGTAGGGGACTAGCAGAGTAGGGGACTAGTAGAGTAGGGGACCACAGTAGGGGACAGGCAGAGTAGGGGACCACAGTAGGGGACTAGCAGAGTAGGGGACCACAGTAGGGGACCACAGTAGGGGACTAGCAGAGTAGGGAACTATCAGAGTAGGGGACCACAGTAGGGGACTAGCAGAGTAGGGGACCACAGTAGGGGACTAGCAGAGTAGGGGACCACAATAGGGGACTAGCAGAGTAGGGAACTATAAGAGTAGGGGACCACAGTAGGGGACTAGCAGAGTAGGGGACCACAGTAGGGGACTAGCAGAGTAGGGGACCACAGGGGGAGTAGCAGAGTAGGGGACTAGCAGTAGGGGACTAGCAGAGTAGGGGACCACAGTAGAGAACTAGCAGAGTAGGGGACCACAGTAGGGGACTAGCAGAGTAGGGAACTAGCAGAGTAGGGGACCACAGTAGGGGGACTAGCAGTAGGGGACCACAGTAGGGGACTAGCAGAGTAGGGGACCACAGTAGGGGACTAGCAGAGTAGGGGACCACAGTAGGGGACTAGCAGAGTAGGGGACCACAGTAGAGAACTAGCAGAGTAGGGGACCACAGTAGGGGACTAGCAGAGTAGGGGACTAGCAGAGTAGCGGACCACAGTAGGGGACTAGCAGAGTAGGGGACCACAGTAGGGGACTAGCAGAGTAGGGGACCACAGTAGGGGACTAGCAGAGTAGGGGACCACAGTAGGGGACTAGCAGTGTAGGGGACTAGCAGAGTAGGGGACTAGCAGAGTAGGGGACTAGCAGAGTAGGGGACCACAGTAGGGGACTAGCAGAGTAGGGGACTAGCAGAGTAGGGGACTAGCAGAGTAGGGGACCACAGTCGGGGACTAGCAGAGTAGGGGACCACAGTAGGGGACTAGCAGAGTAAGGGACCACAGTAGGGGACTAGCAGAGTAGGGGACCACAGTAGGGGACTAGCAGAGTAGGGGACCACAGTAGGGGACTAGCAGTAGGGGACTAGCAGAGTAGGGGACTAGCAGAGTAGGGGACCAGCAGAGTAGGGGACCACAGTAGGGGACTAGCAGAGTAGGGGACTAGCAGAGTAGGGGACTAGCAGAGTAGGGGACCACAGTCGGGGACTAGCAGAGTAGGGGACCACAGTAGGGGACTAGCAGAGTAAGGGACCACAGTAGGGGACTAGCAGAGTAGGGGACCACAGTAGGGGACTAGCAGAGTAGGGGACCACAGTAGGGGACTAGCAGTAAGGGACTAGCAGAGTAGGGGACTAGCAGAGTTAAGGACTAGCAGAGTAGGGGAACACAGTAGGGGACTAGCAGAGTCGGGGACTAGCAGAGAAGGGAACTATCAGAGTAGGGGACCAGAGTAGGGAACTATCAGAGTAGGGGACCAGAGTAGGGGACTAGCAGAGTAGGGGACCACAGTAGGGGACTAGCAGAGTAGGGAACTATCAGAGTAGGGGACCACAGTAGGGGACCACAGTAGGGAACTAGCAGAGTAGGGGACCACAGTAGGGGACTAGCAGAGTAAGGGACCACAATAGGGGACTAGCAGAGTAGGGAACTATAAGAGTAGGGGACCACAGTAGGGGACTAGCAGAGTAGGGGACCACAGTAGGGGACTAGCAGAGTAGGGGACCACAGTAGAGAACTAGCTGAGTAGGGGACTAGCAGAGTAGGGGACCACAGTAGGGGACTAGCAGAGTAGGGGACTAGCAGAGTAGGGGACCACAGTAGGGGACTAGCAGAGTAGGGGGCCACAGTAGGGGACTAGCAGAGTAGGGAACTAGCAGAGTAGGGACCACAGTAGGGGACTGGCAGAGTGGGGAACTATCAGAGTAGGGGACCACAGTAGGGGACTAGCAGAGTAGGGGACCACAGAGGGGACTAGCAGAGTAGGGGACTAGCAGTAGGGGACTAGCAAAGTAGGGGACCACAGTAGAGAACTAGCAGAGTAGGGGACCACAGTAGGGGACTAGCAGAGTAGGGAACTAGCAGAGTAGGGGACCACAGTAGGGGACTAGCAGTAGGGGACCACAGTAGGGGACTAGCAGAGTAGGGGACCACAGTAGGGGACTAGCAGAGTAGGGGACCACAGTAGGGTGACTAGCAGAGTAGGGGACCACAGTAGAGAACTAGCAGAGTAGGGGACCACAGTAGGGGACTAGCAGAGTAGGGGACTAGCAGAGTAGCGGACCACAGTAGGGGACTAGCAGAGTAGGGGACCACAGTAGGGGACTAGCAGAGTAGGGGACCACAGTAGGGGACTAGCAGAGTAGGGGACCACAGTAGGGGACTAGCAGTGTAGGGGACTAGCAGAGTAGGGGACTAGCAGAGTAGGGGACTAGCAGAGTAGGGGACCACAGTAGGGGACTAGCAGAGTAGGGGACTAGCAGAGTAGGGGACCACAGTCGGGGACTAGCAGAGTAGGGGACCACAGTAGGGGACTAGCAGAGTAAGGGACCACAGTAGGGGACTAGCAGAGTAGGGGACCACAGTAGGGGACTAGCAGAGTAGGGGACCACAGTAGGGGACTAGCAGTAAGGGACTAGCAGAGTAGGGGACTAGCAGAGTTAAGGACTAGCAGAGTAGGGGAACACAGTAGGGGACTAGCAGAGTCGGGGACTAGCAGAGTAGGGGACCACAGTAGGGGACTAGCAGAGTAGGGGACTAGCAGAGTAGGGGACCACAGTAGGGGACTAGCAGAGTAGGGGACCACAGTAGGGGACTAGCAGAGTAGGGGACCACAGTAGGGGACTAGCAGTGTAGGGGACTAGCAGAGTAGGGGACCACAGTAGGGGACTATCAGAGTAGGGGACCACAGTAGGGGACTAGCAGAGTAGGGGACCACAGTAGGGGACTAGCAGAGTAGGGGACCACAGTAGGGGACTAGCAGTAGGGGACTAGCAGAGTAGGGGACTAGCAGAGTTAGGGACTAGCAGAGTAGGGGAACACAGTAGGGGACTAGCAGAGTAGGGAACTAGCAGAGTAGGGACCACAATAGGGGACTAGCAGAGTAGGGAACTATCAGAGTAGGGGACCAGAGTAGGGGACTAGCAGAGTAGGGGACCACAGTAGGGGACCAGCAGAGTAGGGAACTATCAGAGTAGGGGACCACAGTAGGGGACTAGCAGAGTATGGGACCACAGTAGGGGACTAGCAGAGTAGGGGACCACAGTAGGGGACTAGCAGAGTAGGGGACCACAGTAGAGAACTAGCAGAGTAGGGGACTAGCAGAGTAGGGGACCACAGTAGGGGACTAGCAGAGTAGGGGACTAGCAGAGTAGGGGACCACAGTAGGGGACTAGCAGAGTAGGGGGCCACAGTAGGGGACTAGCAGAGTAGGGAACTAGCAGAGTAGGGACCACAGTAGGGGACTGGCAGAGTGGGGAACTATCAGAGTAGGGGACCACAGTAGGGGACTAGCAGAGTAGGGGACCAGAGGGGACAGCAGAGTAGGGGACTAGCTAGGGGACTAGTAGTAGGGGACCACAGTAGGGGCACTAGCAGAGTAGGGGACCACAGTAGGGGACTAGGGGACTAGCAGAGTAGGGGACCACAGTAGGGGACTAGCAGTAGGGGACCACAGTAGGGGACTAGCAGAGTAGGGGACCACAGTAGGGGACTAGCAGAGTAGGGGACCACAGTAGGGGACTAGCAGAGTAGGGGACCACAGTAGGGGACTAGTAGTGTACGAGTAGAAGTCTGCTCAATGTATCCAACCTAAGGAGTTGATTATAATGTGTATTATTGCTGGAATAGAAGTCTGCTCAATGTATCCAACCTAATGAGTTGATAATAATGTGTATTATTGCTGGAATAGAAGTCTGCTCAATGTATCCAACCTAATGAGTTGATAATAATGTGTATTATTGCTGGAATAGAAGTCTGCTCAATGTATCCAACCTAATGAGTTGATAATAATGTGTATTATTGCTGGAATAGAAGTCTGCTCAATGTATCCAACCTAATGAGTTGATAATAATGTGTATTATTGCTGGAATAGAAGTCTGCTCAATGTATCCAACCTAATGAGTTGATAATAATGTGTATTATTGCTGGAATAGAAGTCTGCTCAATGTATCCAACCTAATGAGTTGATAATAATGTGTATTATTGCTGGAATAGAAGTCTGCTCAATGTATCCAACCTAATGAGTTGATAATAATGTGTATTATTGCTGGAATAGAAGTCTGCTCAATGTATCCAACCTAATGAGTTGATAATAATGTGTATTATTGCTGGAATAGAAGTCTGCTCAATGTATCCAACCTAATGAGTTGATAATAATGTGTATTATTGCTGGAATAGAAGTCTGCTCAATGTATCCAACCTAATGAGTTGATAATAATGTGTATTATTGCTGGAATAGAAGTCTGCTCAATGTATCCAACCTAATGAGTTGATAATAATGTGTATTATTGCTGGAATAGAAGTCTGCTCAATGTATCCAACCTAATGAGTTGATAATAATGTGTATTATTGCTGGAATAGAAGTCTGCTCAATGTATCCGACCTAATGAGTTGATAATAATGTGTATTATTGCTGGAATAGAAGTCTGCTCAATGTATCCAACCTAATGAGTTGATAATAATGTGTATTATTGCTGGAATAGAAGTCTGCTCAATGTATCCAACCTAATGAGTTGATAATAATGTGTATTATTGCTGGAATAGAAGTCTGCTCAATGTATCCAACCTAATGAGTTGATAATAATGTGTATTATTGCTGGAATAGAAGTCTGCTCAATGTATCCAACCTAATGAGTTGATAATAATGTGTATTATTGCTGGAATAGAAGTCTGCTCAATGTATCCAACCTAATGAGTTGATAATAATGTGTATTATTGCTGGAATAGAAGTCTGCTCAATGTATCCAACCTAATGAGTTGATTATAATGTGTATTATTGCTGGAATAGAATTCTGCTCAATGTATCCAACCTAATGAGTTGATAATAATGTGTATTATTGCTGTAATAGAAGTCTGCTCAATGTATCCAACCTAATGAGTTGATAATAATGTGTATTATTGCTGGAATAGAAGTCTGCTCAATGTATCCAACCTAAGGAGTTGATAATAATGTGTATTATTGCTGGAATAGAAGTCTGCTCAATGTATCCAACCTAATGAGTTGATAATAATGTGTATTATTGCTGGAATAGAAGTCTGCTCAATGTATCCAACCTAATGAGTTGATAATAATGTGTATTATTGCTGGAATAGAAGTCTGCTCAATGTATCCAACCTAATGAGTTGATAATAATGTGTATTATTGCTGGAATAGAAGTCTGCTCAATGTATCCAACCTAATGAGTTGATAATAATGTGTATTATTGCTGGAATAGAAGTCTGCTCAATGTATCCAACCTAATGAGTTGATAATAATGTGTATTATTGCTGGAATAGAAGTCTGCTCAATGTATCCAACCTAATGAGTTGATAATAATGTGTATTATTGCTGGAATAGAAGTCTGCTCAATGTATCCAACCTAATGAGTTGATAATAATGTGTATTATTGCTGGAATAGAAGTCTGCTCAATGTATCCAACCTAATGAGTTGATAATAATGTGTATTATTGCTGGAATAGAAGTCTGCTCAATGTATCCAACCTAATGAGTTGATTATAATGTGTATTATTGCTGGAATAGAATTCTGCTCAATGTATCCAACCTAATGAGTTGATAATAATGTGTATTATTGCTGTAATAGAAGTCTGCTCAATGTATCCAACCTAATGAGTTGATAATAATGTGTATTATTGCTGGAATAGAAGTCTGCTCAATGTATCCAACCTAAGGAGTTGATAATAATGTGTATTATTGCTGGAATAGAAGTCTGCTCAATGTATCCAACCTAAGGAGTTGATAATAATGTGTATTATTGCTGGAATAGAAGTCTGCTCAATGTATCCAACCTAATGAGTTGATAATAATGTGTATTATTGCTGGAATAGAAGTCTGCTCAATGTATCCAACCTAAGGAGTTGATAATAATGTGTATTATTGCTGGAATAGAAGTCTGCTCAATGTATCCAACCTAAGGAGTTGATAATAATGTGTATTATTGCTGGAATAGAAGTCTGCTCAATGTATCCAACCTAAGGAGTTGATAATAATGTGTATTATTGCTGGAATAGAAGTCTGCTCAATGTATCCAACCTAAGGAGTTGATAATAATGTGTATTATTGCTGAAATAGAAGTCTGCTCAATGTATCCAACCTAAGGAGTTGATAATAATGTGTATTATTGCTGGAATAGAAGTCTGCTCAATGTATCCAACCTAAGGAGTTGATAATAATGTGTATTATTGCTGGAATAGAAGTCTGCTCAATGTATCCAACCTAAGGAGTTGATAATAATGTGTATTATTGCTGGAATAGAAGTCTGCTCAATGTATCCAACCTAAGGAGTTGATAATAATGTGTATTATTGCTGGAATAGAAGTCTGCTCAATGTATCCAAGCTAATGAGTTGATAATAATGTGTATTATTGCTGGAATAGAAGTCTGCTCAATGTATCCAACCTAATGAGTTGATAATAATGCTATTATTGAGTTGATAATAATGTGTATTATTGCTGGAATAGAAGTCTGCTCAATGTATCCAACCTAATGAGTTGATAATAATGTGTATTATTGCTGGAATAGAAGTCTGCTCAATGTATCCAACCTAAGGAGTTGATAATAATGTGTATTATTGCTGAAATAGAAGTCTGCTCAATGTATCCAACCTAATGAGTTGATAATAATGTGTATTATTGCTGGAATAGAAGTCTGCTCAATGTATCCAACCTAATGAGTTGATAATAATGTGTATTATTGCTGGAATAGAAGTCTGCTCAATGTATCCAACCTAATGAGTTGATAATAATGTGTATTATTGCTGGAATAGAAGTCTGCTCAATGTATCCAACCTAATGAGTTGATAATAATGTGTATTATTGCTGGAATAGAAGTCTGCTCAATGTATCCAACCTAAGGAGTTGATAATAATGTGTATTATTGCTGGAATAGAAGTCTGCTCAATGTATCCAACCTAATGAGTTGATAATAATGTGTATTATTGCTGGAATAGAAGTCTGCTCAATGTATCCAACCTAATGAGTTGATAATAATGTGTATTATTGCTGGAATAGAAGTCTGCTCAATGTATCCAACCTAATGAGTTGATAATAATGTGTATTATTGCTGGAATAGAAGTCTGCTCAATGTATCCAACCTAAGGAGTTGATAATAATGTGTATTATTGCTGGAATAGAAGTCTGCTCAATGTATCCAACCTAAGGAGTTGATAATAATGTGTATTATTGCTGGAATAGAAGTCTGCTCAATGTATCCAACCTAAGGAGTTGATAATAATGTGTATTATTGCTGGAATAGAAGTCTGCTCAATGTATCCAACCTAAGGAGTTGATAATAATGTGTATTATTGCTGGAATAGAAGTCTGCTCAATGTATCCAACCTAAGGAGTTGATAATAATGTGTATTATTGCTGAAATAGAAGTCTGCTCAATGTATCCAACCTAAGGAGTTGATAATAATGTGTATTATTGCTGGAATAGAAGTCTGCTCAATGTATCCAACCTAAGGAGTTGATAATAATGTGTATTATTGCTGGAATAGAAGTCTGCTCAATGTATCCAACCTAAGGAGTTGATAATAATGTGTATTATTGCTGGAATAGAAGTCTGCTCAATGTATCCAACCTAAGGAGTTGATAATAATGTGTATTATTGCTGGAATAGAAGTCTGCTCAATGTATCCAACCTAATGAGTTGATAATAATGTGTATTATTGCTGGAATAGAAGTCTGCTCAATGTATCCAACCTAATGAGTTGATAATAATGTGTATTATTGCTGGAATAGAAGTCTGCTCAATGTATCCAACCTAATGAGTTGATAATAATGTGTATTATTGCTGGAATAGAAGTCTGCTCAATGTATCCAACCTAAGGAGTTGATAATAATGTGTATTATTGCTGAAATAGAAGTCTGCTCAATGTATCCAACCTAATGAGTTGATAATAATGTGTATTATTGCTGGAATAGAAGTCTGCTCAATGTATCCAACCTAATGAGTTGATAATAATGTGTATTATTGCTGGAATAGAAGTCTGCTCAATGTATCCAACCTAATGAGTTGATAATAATGTGTATTATTGCTGGAATAGAAGTCTGCTCAATGTATCCAACCTAATGAGTTGATAATAATGTGTATTATTGCTGGAATAGAAGTCTGCTCAATGTATCCAACCTAAGGAGTTGATAATAATGTGTATTATTGCTGGAATAGAAGTCTGCTCAATGTATCCAACCTAATGAGTTGATAATAATGTGTATTATTGCTGGAATAGAAGTCTGCTCAATGTATCCAACCTAATGAGTTGATAATAATGTGTATTATTGCTGGAATAGAAGTCTGCTCAATGTATCCAACCTAATGAGTTGATAATAATGTGTATTATTGCTGGAATAGAAGTCTGCTCAATGTATCCAACCTAAGGAGTTGATAATAATGTGTATTATTGCTGGAATAGAAGTCTGCTCAATGTATCCAACCTAAGGAGTTGATAATAATGTGTATTATTGCTGGAATAGAAGTCTGCTCAATGTATCCAACCTAAGGAGTTGATAATAATGTGTATTATTGCTGGAATAGAAGTCTGCTCAATGTATCCAACCTAAGGAGTTGATAATAATGTGTATTATTGCTGGAATAGAAGTCTGCTCAGCCAGTAGATCAGGGATCAAGGTTCCACCTCTGGTTTGGATATGTTTGTTTTCCCAAAATGATGCTTATGTAATAACAGCCTACTTACTAAGATGTCTAACATTTATAAACAAGTTATCTTAGTTTTACATTTTGAAATGATAATGTTGATTCATTTAATTAGTATTAATTGTTTAAACTTGTTTTAATTGTTAACGTAAAAGCATTATTCAAGATGAACCCGATCACAATGCTACACTATAGAGGTGTGAAGGGGATCTGTCTCTAATTGGTCTGTTTTAATTGTTAACGTAAAAGCATTATTCAAGATGAACCCGATCACTATGCTACACTATGGAGGTGTGAAGGGGATCTGTCTCTAATGGGTCTGTGTTTCTGTGTTGCTTTCTCAAACCAACATGACCTTTGTGTCCAGTTGTAAATCTCTGCGAGCGGTTTAATTTGATTGTCACGCTTTCTCAGCATATCATCCATTTTGCTGCTTATCGTAATGGCGTGCATGACCAATGCAGCCATACTGTCTGTCTACAGTGTGATGGCGTTACTGGCCTGACGGACATGTGCAATCAGTTCCCTTTGTCACCATACATCTGAAGCAGACAACAGCTCAACTCACACATCATTTCCTTATTGTTGAGTAAGCTGTACGTTCTCCATTTGAAATAGATCACGTATATGAGGCTAAACCATCAACCAGATTGTTTTACATGATTTATCTAACATTCAATAGTTTAGTCCAAATCCAATTGTTTTGGTGTGGATTGAGGCCTATACATTCCTATCGGTAGTGTTCCCCGTTGGATCCAGATTTCCTTACTTCTATTGTGGATTGTGTTTCTGTACGCCAATGGGAAGTCGACAAAACTATGAGAAAACCAGCCTATGTATTGAATACGTGGAACTGGACTGTGATGATACCGATAAATTAATCGCGCACACATTTGTTTTTATTTAATTTGTTATCAGGAATCAAATTTGATGTGTATGAAATAGTTTGGTGCGATATGCATAAAAGGAGAGTAATTGCCCATAATTCTGCACCTTTCGGTAGTTGATCATCATGATTTAGCGACTGCAAAGAACATTTATGGATCTACTGGGATTTTCAAAAGAGACTTTCTGTTTTGTCTGCTCTTTGCACTCAAGAGATACGAACAGACGGGTTCATATTTTTTTGCGTACAGTTGTGTTATTTTGATGAATGTTTTTTAGCAATTTTGACGGTAAAATATATTTTTATTCATGTTTTTAGGTTTTTAAAAGACAACTACATTTTCGAAATGCATTTACTGTTGTGCAAAAGTTGTGTCTTGTGGACTCTTGTTTTGAAAATCGACAATGTTGTTCCAAAGAAATGCAAGATTGGGAGAAACTAATACATACAGACAGTTGCTTGTGATACAGTCCATGTTACCAGTACATGACTTCAGCACATTTCATAGTTTATTCTGTATAGTCTTCTACTGGATATATTTCCAATGTTTTAACTACTTTATTAATTAGCTCTGTGTGTATATTTATATATATATATACCACCTAACCCTGAGAAGCGATCTACTTTATTACTTAGCTCTGTGTGTATATTTATATATATATATACCACCTAACCCAGAGAAGCGATCTACTTTATTAATTAGCTCTGTGTGTATATTTATATATATATATATACCACCTAACCCAGAGAAGCGATCTACTTTATTACTTAGCTCTGTGTGTATATTTATATATATGTATACCACCTAACCCAGAGAAGTGATCTACTTTATTACTTAGCTCTGTGTGTATATTAATGTTTTAACTACTTTATTACTGACGTATCAGATATTAAACTGATAAGAACAGATTTTTTTTTTTTTTTTTTTTTTGGAAAAGTTTTATTGGCACAATTCCTTTAAAAAGCTCATACATTTTTTACATCATTTATACACATAAAAACAGCAACAAAGGCATAAAACACAGCATTTGAAAGTTGCATTTAAATTTGTTAAAAAGTACATGTTGTTAAAACCAATGAAAACAACCATTAATAAAAGTACTTTCCTTGTAAAAACATCAAATCTGTAAAGCCATTTAAAATGTGTACTAATGATCTAACAAAGGTAAAACATTTTTAAGACATGAAAAACATGTTAAAAAGCCACTTTGTTAAAAAGCTGTCTTCAGTCCCTTGTACAGGAGCGGGGTGAGTCATTATCAAGCTCACCTCATCCTGCTCTTCTGAATAGATCATCGTCCCGTCCTTCGGGGCCCAGAGGAGATCCCTCCCCTAGGCGCATCGCCCTAGGCGCCGCAGCGCTGTCAGGCCGTGGCCGCCGGGACCTAGGGTGTTGTGGGGACCCTTCGCCTGGGGTCGAGGCCCCCTTCCTTTCGTACCACCCCAGGGCTTCCGTGGCTACCATGGCCACTGCCTGGGGGTGGTCTCTACGTTTTTCGCTACCAGCAGGTTACGGGAGGACCACAGTGCTTCCTTCAGGCACGTGAGGGTGGGCCAGAGCTTGGTGAAGGTCTTCGATGAAATGGGCCTTCGGCCCACCCCATACAGCACGAGCTGAGGTGTTAGGTCCTCCCCTGCTGGCAGACACGAGGTGATCAGGGGGCCTGCTTCCTTCCACAGGTCCCTGGCGGCTCTGCACTCCCAGAGCATGTGCCTCACCGACTCTTCTTGGCCGCAGCCTGGTCGGGGGCACGCGGATGTCCTCGCCATGCCCCGTGAGTGCATAACGGCCCTGACCGGGAGGATCTCGTGGGCGACCATCCAGGACAGGTCCCGATGCCGATTCAGGAGAGCAGGGTGGGCCACGTTGCGCCAAACCGTTGTGGGCTCACCTATAGCGAGCCCGCGCACTGGACATACTGGTTCCCGATCCTGCACAAGAGAGAGAAGAGAGCGGTGTTTTGTTAAGACCGTGACTGTTTCTTTTTCCAGTTTAAAATGTCTTAAAAACTTCTGGAGCTGGACGTAGGGCGGGCGGGGGTAGCAGGAAAGAGACTGGGGCTCGCAGGTCGACTGGGATCAGCCTCAGAGTCCTGAGGTAAGATCCCAGCCAGAACCGTGCGAGGGCCTGAGTCTTGTTGTTGACCGGGAGGTGGCAAGAGTCAGATGTAACGCTGTGTAGCGGCTGCCCAGGAACAAGTAGAGGTCAGGCAAGCCTTTCCCCCTTGGACCTGGGCCTCTTGACCACCTCCCTCCTCAGCCTCTCCCACCTGCCCCCCCACAGGAAGTAAAAAAGCATTCGCTCCAGGTCTAAAATACTCCTTCGAGGGGGGATAAAAACAGAACTGATTAATAAAAGCACAGGTAAAATCACTGCTTTAATGATTAAAACCTTGCCCTCAAAAGTCAGCTGTCGTAGTCCCCAAAAACCCAGTCTCTGTCTTACAGTCCCCAGGATTCCACTCCAGTTACCGCTCCCTCCTCCCCCCCGGTCAAACTTTACCCCCAGTACCCTTATGTCCGTCAATTTAACTGTCAGAGGTAGTCTGGTCAAGTCTGGGTCTGCCCACGGTCCGAAGAATTGGGCCTCTGTCTTGTCTCTGTTCAGTCTCGCCCCAGAGGCTCGTCCGTACCAGTCAGTCCTGTCCAGAGTCCTGTCGACGGATAAAAGGTCGGTACATAAAATGTTGACGTCGTCCATGTAAAAGACGCACTTGGCGGTCATCCCCCCACTCCCGGGATACCCACCCCACTGATCCCTTGGTCCCTTCTCAAGACCTGTGCCAGTGGTTCAATACAGGCCACGAACAGAAGAGGAGATAACGGACAGCCCTGACGGACGCCGCAGTGTACTCCCACTGCTTTTGACAGATGCCCATTTACAAGGATTTTGCTGGTGATGTCCCCGTACAGCAGTCCCACCCAAGCTAAAAACCTGTCCGGGAAACCCATTTTTGCAGCACCTTAAAGAGGTACTGGTGCGAGACCCGATCAAAGGCTTTTTCAAAATCTAAATTTAGGACTACAAGCCTCATGTTTCTGTCTCTCGCGTAACAGATGGCATCTCGGATCAGTATCAGGCTGTCCGTGATCTTCCTTCCGGGCACGGCACAGGTTTGGTCCGGGTGGATCACCTCCCCTAAAACAGAAGACATTCTGAGTGTTAAAACCTTGGTAAAAAGTTTACAATCAAAGTTTAAAAGGGTAATCGGTCTCCAGTTTTTCAGGTCCGTCCTGTCGTTTTTCTTGTATAAAAGAGTCACGATCCCCACTCTAAAACTGTCGGGTAGTCTGTCAAGGTGTTCGAAGTCAGTAAAAACAGTCAGAAGTTCGTCGGCTAAAACATCCCAAAAGGTCAGATAAAACTCCAAGGGGAGGCCGTCCTCCCCCGGTGATTTACCCCTCTTAAAACGTTTCAGTCCTTGGTCTATTTCTGTCCTCGTCAGGTCTTTTTTCAGGTCGTCTGTATTGGGTAAGGTCTTGTCGATGTATGTTAAAAGGTCCCCTTGTTTCCCTCGCACACATCTTTTACCCCAAACAGTTCCCCATAAAAGTCCTCGACCACTTCCTTTATTCCCTCTGTGTCTGTTTTTAAAACCCCGTCCTTGTTTCTCAATCCTGTCATAATCCTACCCTTACTAACTATTTTCTTAAAAAAGTACCTGGTGCACTTCTCCCCCTCTTCTAATTCCCTTTCCTTGCTTCTTAAAATAACCCCCTTGCTTCTCTGTTCTGCTAAAAGTGCCATTTCCTTTTTTACTTCTTTAATTTCTTGGTTAAAATCAAGGCCCTGTTGGCATAGGTTAAAATACCTTTCCAGTCGCTTTTGCAGTCCCACCATGCGTCTCTCTTTTTCTTTACTTTTTTCCTTTCCTATCTCTCTAAAGAAGGTCCTCGTCCTTCCCTTCACCATTTCCCACCACTGTGCTCGCGTGTCAAAGAAGTCCTGTAGCGTCTGCCACTGGCTGAACTGCTCTCTGTACTGACTAACTACTCTATCATCTTCTAAAAGGGAGCAGTTCAATTTCCAGGGCCCTCTTCCCACAGTCACCCCCGAAGATAGTGAAAGGGTGCACGTCAGCATTACGTGATCTGAGAAGAAAGCAGGGGTTATTCTAGCATCAGTTGGGGGACAGTCCGGGTAAACAGATAATCAATGCGAGAGGCTCTGGTGCCATCACCACTGGTCCAGGTGAAGCCCTCCTCTCTTGGATGCAGGGTTTTAAAACAGTCAGTCAGTTTAAAATCTCTGCACAGCCCTTGCAATAAAACACTTGACCTGTCTACCTTAAAATCCCCTCCTGCCCCTCTCCTGTCTGCTCTACTTAAAACACAGTTAAAATCCCCACCCACCACTAGAGGATCCCTCCCTAGCATGTGGGACTGCAGGTCTTCTAAAAGTGTGCACCGGTCATGTTTGTCATTAAAACCATACACATTTAGCATGTTAAAATCCCTCCCCATAAAGGTACAATTGGCTAAAAGAGCACGCCCACCTACCACCACCGTGCTCCCCTTCACCACCACCTGTGGGGTCTTGATTAAAATGGCAACACCGTCGTTCTTGTTAAAATTGGAGCCACTCCAAATGGAGGGCCCGTGCTGCCACTTATCCCCCCATTTCCTGTAAGAGGATAAAAAGGGTAGACCACACTCCTGTAGTAAAAACACATCAGAGTTAAACCTTTCTAAAAAGGATAAAACCGACTGTGCTCTTGTTGCTGTTCTTACACTCCTCACATTTATAGTGGTGATTTTAAAAGCCATAAAAGGGGTGAGTAAAAACAGTGCTAAAAGAAGAAGCATTGAACAGTTAAAAGGGGGTTAGTTCTCCGGGACTTTCTCTCTCTCCCTCCGGGGTAAGGGAGTTTGGAAGGGAGAGGAGGTTAAAATAGGACTTAAAAAGGAAACTTGATTGGGGGAGTTGGAGGGGAAGGTTCTGGGTTCTTCCCCTCCCCCTGAGAGCTCTCCCACTCCACCTTTCCCTTTTTCTCCTCACCCTGTTCGGGGTCAGAGAGCTCTTCAGCGTTTCTTTTACGTAGGGGGAGGTGTTCCTTCAGAATCTCCCCCTCCTCTCCCGTACCTTCTGACACAGTCTCCATGGTGCTTTCCGACACCGACCCTATAATATCTGACCCACTTGGGGAGCTTTCGCTGAACATCTCTCCGGAGCCGTCTTTCTCGGCCCTTTCTCCTTCAGGGGTCACATTAGTCTGGGGCAGGGGGATTGGGGTGGGGAGGGTTTTGTCCTCTCCTCCCACTTCTTCCACCACTACACCTTCCGCGCCCTCCACTACTGCCACTACCACCACCACCGGCTCCACAACTGTCTCCTCCACCACCACTACCGGCTCCACTACTGCCTCCTCCTCCACCACCACCGGCTCCTCCACTACCACCTCGGCAACTGCCGTTCCAGCCCTCTGGCGCTCGAAAGCCCGGTCCGCGGCCGCCCACTCCCTCCTTCCAGCCTTGGCCCTGTTGGCCCAGGAGGAGGGGCAGTCGCGGATGAGGTGGGACCGCTCGCCACAGAGGTTGCACGACCTTCCGTTCGTGCACTCCTCGTAGCGGTGGCCCACCTCCCGGCACTTCATGCAGACAACCTTCTGACAGGCGTCTGCAAGGTGGCCATGTTCACCACACTTACGGCACAGCTTGGGCTGGTCCTGGTAGTGAACATGGCCCCTGTTCTCTCCGAGGACTATGGTGGATGGGATGGCTTTCAACCCACCATAGCCCCCAGGGTCCTCCCTTTGCTGGACAGTGACTCTCCAGGCCCCTGTCCAGATCCCGTCGAGGTCTTTTACATGGATCAGGGGACCCTTCACGTTGCAGTACCTGCCCAGCCATACTGCAATGTCCTCCGGCTGTACGGTTTCATTGTACATACGGATAATAACGGTTTTAATGCTATTATCCGTCAGCTTGGTCACCTCAAACATTGCTGTGAGGGACCCCTGGGTGTTCAGGGCGTTCTGGAGTTTCCCCCAGAACTCCCTCAGGTAGCTGGCGTTGGCAAAACTGACATCGAAGCCCTTCCTATAGGGGAGGGCTAAGATGCAGTTTACCTGCGCGGGATGAAAACCGAGCTCTTTCTGGAGGAATTTTCTGGAGAAATCCAATCGGGATAACTCCATTATTTTTCCTCCCTTCTCCTTTAGAAGGAGGCGCACTGCATGGTGCCTCCTCATGCCAGCCTGTGCTGCTGACATGATGGAGGCCCACTCCCTTTACAGCCCAACACCAGTGAGAGGGGAGGGGGAAGGGGAAGAGGAGGGGAGGGGGGGGGTGTAAAACAGCCAAGGAACTAGCAGGCTCAGCCAGGCTGTGCTGAACAGGGCCTACCAGTACCACGGGACACACAACAAGCTATCTAGCACAGCACCAAACTAATCTTATCAACGATGGGAAGGGACACAAGGAGGGATTTTTTTTTTTTTTTTGTGTGCAATTTTTTTACAATTAATGACACGAAGGGGGAAGACAAATAAACAAAAACCAACCAAGGAACGGGGGGGGGACTAACAAACAAATTTAGGTAAGGGGAAAACAAAAGGGGCACTGACTAACACAAACCCTGCCAAGCTTGAGGGCCGAGAGAGCTAGCGAGCCTCACCAGCAGACCAGGCCAAGCTAACCAGCTAGCGAGCCGGACAGCAAAGGTCCCCCAGTTGACAACACAAAACAAAAAACAGAAACAAAAGGCAGTTTTAGGGGGTGAACTAACAAGTATAAGGTGGATGGGGACAAGGAAAATACAACCGGACAAACACGCAACAATGCAATGCCTGCCACGCCCAAAGGGCTAGCCGGCAACACGAAACTCAAAACAGTAGGAGTAATTGAAGGGGGGGGGTAGGGTACAAGGGGGAGGAGAGGTACAAAACAGGACAAACAAGGGGAAAACTGAAATAAAATAAGAAAGAAAAAGGACCAGAGGGCCTTTAACTCACCCTACAGGTGCTGGTGCACCTGTAGTCCACCACCAGAACCACCACCTAACCCAGGACAAAAACAATAGTGAAACAATACAAGAATAATAATTTTCAACAAAAATAAATAGCACAACTCCCGGGCGCCCTCCGGCCTGCGATCGCTTCTCTGATCAAGTGCAGCACTGTCAGGGACACTGCACGTGATCTTAGCCAAAAGGCCGAGAAGCGATACCCACAATGGTTTCGGGAGAAAGTAGCCGTTCTCCGACACGTCAAATTCGATTATGGTTGCACCAAAATGAGCTCTGTATGCTTTTAGTTTTCCATAAAAAAATATAATGCTTTAAAGAAATGGTGGCATGGATGGGGAGTTGATCAACGCCAGGAATGACCACGTTTGACTGTTACAAAGTAACACATTTGTAGGTTCTAAGATCACGTGGTCGTCCGCCCTCCAATCAGAAATGAGAGGACGCGTTGTTAAGTTAAAACCAGATCAACAGCTAAATTGGAATAATAATATATTACGTGTGTGTGTGTGTGTGTGTGTGTGTGTGTGTGGGGGGGCAATTTGGAGATAATAATATTGACGTAACATTTGATCTTGTATCAAGTATATCTGGCAGCTTAGCTGCCACAAACGAACTGAAGCAATTGTCCACTTGGTGGCGCCAGAGTTCCACCGACCGTCGCTTTTTCCTGGTTGTCCTGTGTGGTACAGAAAACTACATTTCAATGTTGAACCACTTGACTTCAAGACATCGTCAACGAAAATAGCCTGTCTTTTTTTTTGTATCTTTCTGCAGAGCCTTGTATGATAAGTTAATTGTGAGAAGGCCTTCATAAAGTGTCCCTCCTAAATTTACTAGGGGCCAAACTTCACAGATGTCTATGGCACTGGACTGCAGTAAGAGAGCTAAGGAGCGGATGGCCCTGGCTGCCTTAATGTTTCCTCCACATAATAAACTAAGAAACATGGCACTTTGGAGGTGTACTTTTATAATTAGACTTACTCAGTCACTATAACTAACTTCATAAAATGCCAAAAGGCCTAATGAAGATTCTATATATGTAAGTTACTTGATTGGTGTCTTGTGAATCAACCTGTATGCGCATTAGGGTTGAATATTTCCCCGGTATTATAGGATAATAAATCACTTTTCTCCCGGGTAACCTGGTAGTTTCCACCAAAACTTGGAAGTGTCATTCAAAAGCATTATAACGCATATAAATGTCTGGATTTGATGAGAGCTTTGATTCAGCATGAACCTTCTAATCTGATGCTACCTGAGCCTGATGAGACCGATATTAACCACATTTAATGAGCCCTACATTAACCACATTTAATGAAAGCTACATTAACCACATTTAATGAGCCCTACATTAACCACATTTAATGAGCCCTACATTAACCACATTTAATGAGCCATACATTAACCACATTTAACGAGCCCTACATTAACCACATTTAATGAGCCCTACATTAACCACATTTAATGAGCCCTATATTAACCACATTTAATGAGCCCTACATTAACCACATTTAATGAGCCCTACATTAACCACATTTAATGAGCCCTACATTAACCACATTTAATGAAAGCTACATTAACCACATTTAATGAAAGCTACATTAACCACATTTAATGAGCCCTACATTAACCACATTTAATGAGCCCTACATTAACCACATTTAATGAGCCATACATTAACCACATTTAACGAGCCCTACATTAACCACATTTAATGAGCCCTACATTAACCACAGTTTTGTCCCATTGAATATATATTGTGGATCTTAATGTTTTTCCTCATAATCCTGGACTATCGGACCACCATTTTATTACATTTGCAATTGCAACAAATAATCTGCTCAGACCCCAACCAAGGAACATCAAAAGTCGAGCTATAAATTCACAGACAACACAAAGATTCCTTGATGCCCTTCCAGACTCCCTCTGCCTATCCAAGGACGCCAGAGGACAACAATCAGTTAACCACCTAACTGAGGAACTCAATTTAACCTTGCGCAATACCCTAGATGCAGTTGCACCCCTAAAACTAAAAACATTTGTCATGAGAAACTAGCTCCCTGGTACACAGAAAATACCCGAGCTCTGAAGCAAGCTTCCAGAAAATTGGAACGGAAATGGCGCCACACCAAACTGGAAGTCTTCCGACTAGCTTGGAAAGACAATACCGTGCAGTATCAAAGAGCCCTCACTGCTGCTCGATCATCCTATTTTTCCAACTTAATTGAGGAAAACAAGAAAAATCCAAAATGTATTTTTGATACTGTCGCAAAGCTAACTAAAAAGCAGCATTCCCCAAGTGAGGATGGCTTTCACTTCAGCAGTAATAAATTCATGAACTTCTTTGAGGAAAAGATCATGATTATTAGAAAGCAAATTACAGACTCCTCTTTAAATCTGTGTATTCCTTCAAAGCTCAGTTGTCCTGAGTCTGCACAACTCTGCCAGGACCTAGGATCAAGAGAGACACTCAAGTGTTTTAGTACTATATCTCTTGACACAATGATGAAAATAATCATGGCCTCTAAACCTTCAAGCTGCATACTGAACCCTATTCCAACTAAACTACTGAAAGAGCAGCTTCCTGTGCTTGGCCCTCCTATGTTGAACATAATAAACGGCTCTCTATCCACCGGATGTGTACCAAACTCACTAAAAGTGGCAGTAATAAAGCCTCTCTTGAAAAAGCCAAACCTTGACCCAGAAAATATAAAAAACTAATCGGCCTATATCGAATCTTCCATTCCTCTCAAAATTTTTAGAAAAGGCTGTTGCGTAGCAACTCACTGCCTTCCTGAAGACAAACAATGTATACGAAATGCTTCAGTCTGGTTTTAGACCCCATCATTGCACTGAGACTGCACTCGTGAATGGAGTAAATTACCTTTTAATGGTGTCAGACCGAGGCTCTGCATCTGTCCTCGTGCTCCTAGACCTTAGTGCTGCTTTTGATACCATCGATCACCACATTCTTTTGGAGAGATCGGAAACCCAAATTGGTCTACACAGACAAGTTCTGGCCTGGTTTAGATCTTATCTGTCAGAAAGATATCAGTTTGTCTCTGTGGATGGTTTGTCCTCTGCCAAATCAACTGTAAGTTTCGGTGTTCCTCAAGGCTCCGTTTTAGGACCACTATTGTTTTCACTAAATATTTTACCTCTTGGGGATGTCATTCGGAAACATAATGTTAACTTTCACTGCTATGCGGACGACACATAGCTGTACATTTCAATGAAACATGGTGAAGCCCCAAAATTGCCCTCGCTAGAAGCATGTGTTTCAGACATAAGGAAGTGGATGGCTGCAAACTTTCTACTTTTAAACTCAGACAAAACAGAGATGCTTGTTCTAGGTCCCAAGAAACAAAGAGATCTTCTGTTGAATCTGACAATTAATCTTAATGGTCGTCTCAAATAAAACTGTGAAGGACCTCGGCGTTACTCTGGACCCTGATCTCTCTTTTGAAGAACATATCAAGACTGTTTCAAGGACAGCTTTTTTCCATCTACGTAACATTGCAAAAATCAGAAACTTTCTGTCCAACAATGATGCAAATAAATGTATCCATGCTCTCGTCACTCCTAGGTTAGACTACTGCAATGCTCTACTTTCCGGCTACCCGGATAAAGCACTAAATAAATTTCAGTTAGTGCTAAATACGGCTGCTAGAATCCTGACTAGAACCCAAACATGTGATCGTATTACTCCAGTGCTAGCCTCCCTACACTGGCTTCCTGTTAAGGCAAGGGCTGATTTCAATGTTTTACTGCTAACCTACAAAGCATTACATGGGCTTGCTCCTACCTATCTCTCTGATTTGGTCCTGCCGTACATACCTACACGTACGCTACGGTCACAAGACACAGGCCTCCTAATTGTCCCTAGAATTTCTAAGCAAACAGCTGGAGGCAGGGCTTTCTCCTATAGAGCTTCATTTTTATGGAATGGTCTGCCTACCCATGTGAGAGACGCAGACTCGGTCTCAACCTTTAAGTCTTTACTGAAGACTCATCTCTTCAGTGGGTCATATGATTGAGTGTAGTCTGGCCCAGGAGTGGGAAGGTGAACGGAAAGGCTCTGGAGCAAGGAACCGCCCTTGCTGTCTCTGCCTGGCCGGTTCCCCTCTTTCCACTGGGATTCTCTGGCTCTAACCCTATTACAGGGGCTGAGTCACTGGCTTACTGGTGCTCTTCCATGCTGTCCCTAGGAGGGGTGCGTCACTTGAGTGGGTTGAGTCACTGACGTGATCTTCCTGTCTGGGTTGGTGCCTCCCCTTGGGTTCATGCCGTAGATCTTTGTGGGCTATACTCGGCCTTGTCTCAGGATGGTAAGTTGGTGGTTGAAGATATCCCTCTAGTGGTGTGGGGGCTGTGCTTTGGCAAAGTGGGTGGTTATATCCTTCCTGTTTGGCCCTGTCCGGGCCAATCATCGGATGGGGCCACAGTGTCTCCTGACCCCTCCTGTCTCAGCCTCCATATTTTTTTGTCATAAATCAAATATTTAGCAAGTTAGCTGACAAGCTAACATTAGCCAGCTAGCTAGCAGGTGTTATGAAATGAGTATGACATTGTAATTCGTGTTGTTTAATGTTTTAGGAACTCCTTATGCCCTGATGCCAAGTGCAGCAATTTACATACCATCAGCTGGCTTGCTCTGAGGTGGGAGGGGTGGCAATATTTGGGAGGGGTGGCATTATTTGATTTGTGTACTTTATAAAACGAGCGCAAAATGTAACATTTCATGCAGTGCTAACGGGACGTTTTCAGACCCACCAAAAGCATTTTTATTTTATTTTGTGACCCCCTTTTCTCACCAATTTCATGATATCCAATTGGTAGTTACAGTCTGGTCCCATCGCTACAACTCGGAATTGGCAGAGGCGAAGGTTGAGAGTCGTGCGTCCACCGAAACACAACATTGCCAAACTACACTGCTTCTTGACACAATGCTCGATGAACCCGGGAAGCACCAATGTGTTGGAGGAAACACCAGACACCTGGGAACCGTGTCAGCATGCATTGCACTTGGCCCGCCACAGGAGTCGCTAGAGCGAGATGGGACAAGGACAACCCGGCTGGCCAAACCCTTCCCTAACCCTGAACAACACTGGGCCAATCGTGCGCCACCTAATAGGTCTCCAGGTCGCGGCCGGCTGCGACACAGCCTGAGATCGAACCCGGGTCTGTAGTGATGCAGTGCCTTAGACCACTGCGCCGCTCGGGAGGCCCCTACCAAAAGAAGGTCTTAACAGTAACACAGTTGGTAACAGTGAGTAATGGATGTAGATAACAGAAGCATATTCAAAGAGCGCCCCTCGTCTGATTACCAAAGACACGCTCCTCCTAACTACTCAGTCCTCCTATCATTTTGTGTTCTACGTAAAGACATTTAAGCCTACGGGTGCACACAGTGCCATGGAAGGGGTGATGGGATTTATGATACCATGCTTCTGACTCCATCCTATTTACAAATGTTGTTGTTGGTTTAAAAAAAGATTGTTTTCTTTCATGTTGTATTAAAAACAGAGCCTCCCCTCATCTCAATGAAGGCTGTTTTGTTGTCCTTCTCAATGCATTTGCCCCAAAAAAACAGCCTATGAATAAAGGGTTTGGCTCGTGACAATGCTTTGACATAAATCTTAATCAACAAAGCTTTATTAAAAGATTCAGTTTGGGAGCAGATAAACAGTCTCTATTAATTGATCCAGTTTGGGAGCAGCTAAACAGTCTTTATTAATTGATCCAGTTTGGGAGCAGCTAAACAGTCTTTATTAATTGATCCAGTTTGGAAGCAGCTAAACAGTCTTTATTAATTGATCCAGTTTGGGAGCAGCTAAACAGTCTTTATTAATTGATCCAGTTTGGACCACCAATAGGAAGCCTTCTATTCTCTCAGCTGGGTTAAACCAGCAATAGGAAGCCTTCTGTTCTCTCTGCTGGGTTAAACCACCAATGGGAAGCCTTCTATTCTCTCTGCTGGGTTAAACCACCAATGGGAAGCCTTCTGTTCTCTCTTCTGGGTTAAACCACCAATAGGAAGCCTTCCCTCCTCCTCCCTAATGTACATTAAATGGACAGGTCACATTTTTCAACAAGCCAGTTATTACCTAGGGAGGGAGGGAGGGAGGGAAGGAGGGAGGGATGGGAGGGAGGGATGGGGGGATGGGGGGAGGGAGGGAGGGAGGGAGGGAGGGGGGGAGGGAGGGAGGGAGGGAGGGAGGGAGGGAGGGAGGGAGGGAGGGAGGGAGGGAGGGAGGGAGGGAGGAAGGAGGAGGGAGGGAGGGAGGGAGGGAAGGGGAGGAGGGGAGGGATGGGGGGGGAGGGAGGGAGGGAGGGAGGGAGGAGGGAGAGAGGGAGGGAAGGGAGGGAGGGAAGGAAGGAGGGAGGGATGGGGGAGAGGGAGGGATGGGGGAGAGGGGGGAGGGAGGGAGGGAGGGATGGGGAGAGGGAGGGAGGGAGGGAGGATGGGGGAGAGGGAGGGGGATGGGGGAGAGGGAGGGAGGGAGGAGGGAGGGGGGAGGGAGGGAGGGAGGGGGGGGAGAGAGGGAGGGATGGGAGGGAGGGAGGGATGGGAGGGAGGGAGGGAGGTAGGGGGGGAGAGGGAGGGAGGGATGGGGAGAGGGAGGGATGGGGGGGGAGGGAGGGAGGGGGGAGAGGGAGGGAGGGAGGGAGGGGGAGAGGGAGGGAGGGAGGGGAGGGGAGGGAGGGATGGGAGGGAGGGAGGGATGGGGAGGGGGGGAGAGGGAGGGAGGGAGGGATGGGGGAGAGAGAGGAGTGTTGTATTTCTCCATCATCTTGCGTCACAAACCCACACTTCACAACGAATCAGTAATCACTGCCCTCCTCTCTCTCCCTCTACTCAGCCTCCCTCTAGAAAACAGGAAGTCCCCTCCCTCTAGAAAACAGGAAGTCCCCTCTGTTCCAGAGACCTTGGGTTTATATCAGAGCTGTGTGCATCTTGTAAACCTCTTCCCTGCCTGTTCTCTCAACACATCTGGTATATTTTATTGACATCATTCAAACTCCATTGTGAGAAATACCAGGACTGTACATGAAGGAATGATCCTGCCTTTGTCCTTTCTCTCCAATGAAATACTAACTATTACAATACTGCCACAGCACACTGCTTACTGCGGTTCAGACTGAATCACCATTATTATTGCTGTCTGGTGAGGGGTGAAATACAATACTACACTCAGAGGGGTGAAATATAACACTACAATCAGAGGGGTGAAATACAATACTACACTCAGAGGAGTGAAATATAACACTACACTCAGAGGGGTGAAATATAACACTACAATCAGAGGGGTGAAATATAACACTACAATCAGAGGGGTGAAATATAATACTACACTCAGAGGGGTGAAATATAACACTACACTCAGAGGGGTGAAATATAACACTACACTCAGAGGGGTGAAATATAACACTACACTCAGAGGGGTGAAATATAACACTACACTCAGAGGGGTGAAATATAACACTACACTCAGAGGGGTGAAATATAACACGACAATCAGAGGGGTGAAATACAATACTACACTCAGAGGGGTGAAATATAACACTACACTCAGAGGGGTGAAATATAACACTACACTCAGAGGGGTGAAATATAACACTACAATCAGAGGGGTGAAATATAACACTACACTCAGAGGGGTGAAATATAACACTACACTCAGAGGGGTGAACGGCGGCCTTTCTCAATAGCAAGGCTATGCTCACTGAGTCTGTACACAGTCAAAGCTTTCCTTAAATTTGGGTCAGTCACAGTGGTCAGGTATTCTGCCGCTGTGTACTCTCTGTGTAGGGCCAAATAGCATTTGTAGGTTGCTCAGTTTTTTTGTTAATTCTTTCCAATGTGTCAAGTAATTATCTTTTTGTTTTCTCATAATGTGGTTGGGTCTAATTGTGCTGCTGTCCTGGGGCTCTGTAGGGTGTGTTTGTGTTTGTGAACAGAGCCCCAGGACCAGCTTGCTTAGGGGACTCTTCCCCAGGTTCATCTCTCTGTAGGTGATGGCTTTGTTGTGGAAGGTTTGGGAATCGCTTCCTTTTAGGTGGTTGTAGAATTTAACGGCTCTTTTCTGGATTTTGATAATTAGCGGGTATCGGCCTAATTCTGCTCTGCATCATTTGGTGTTTTACGTTGTACACAGAGGATATTTTTGCAGAATTCTGCATGCAGAGTCTCAATCGGGTGTTTGTCCCATTTTGTGAATTCTTGGTTGGTGAGCTGACCCCAGACCTCACAAACATAAAGGGCAATGGGCTCTATGACTGATTCAAGTATTTGGGCTGACTGTGATCTGATAGGGGTGTCAGTGGGCTGACTGTGATCTGATAGAGGTGTCAGTGGGCTGACTGTGGTCTGATAGGGGTGTCAGTGGGCTGACTGTGATCTGATAGAGGTGTCAGTGGGCTGACTGTGATCTGATAGAGGTGTCAGTGGGCTGACTGTGGTCTGATAGGGGTGTCAGTGGGCTGACTGTGATCTGATAGGGGAGTCAGTGGGCTGACTGATCTGATAGGGGAGTCAGTGGATTGACTGTGGTCTGATAGGGGTGTCAGTGGGCTGACTGTGATCTGATCAAATCAAATCAAATCTTATTTGTCACATACACATGGTTAGCAGATGTTAATGCGAGTGTAGCGAAATGCTTGTGCTTCTAGTTCCGACAATGCAGTAATAACCAACAAGTAATCTAACTAACAATTTCAAAACTACTGTCTTATACACAGTGTAAGGGGATAAAGAATATGTACATAAAGATATATGAATGAGTGATGGTACAGAGCAGCTTAGGCAAGATACAGTAGATGGTATTGAGTGCAGTATATACATATGAGATGAGTATGTAAACAAAGTGGCATAGTTAAAGTGGCTAGTGATACATGTATTACATAAGGATGCAGTAGATGATATAGAGTACAGTATATACGTATGCATATGAGATGAATAATGTAGGGTATGTAACATTATATTAGGTAGCATTGTTTAAACTGGCTAGTGATATATTTTACATCATTTCCCATCAATTCCCATTATTAAAGTGGCTGGAGTTGAGTCAGTGTGTTGGCAGCAGCCACTCAATGTTAGTGGTGGCTGTTTAACAGTCTGATGGCCTTGAGATAGAAGCTGTTTTTCAGTCTCTGGGTCCCAGCTTTGATGCACCTGTACTGACCTCGCCTTCTGGATGATAGCGGAGTGAACAGGCAGTGGCTCGGGTGGTTGTTGTCCTTGATGATCTTTATGGCCTTCCTGTGACATCAGGTGGTGTAGGTGTCCTGGAGGGCAGGTAGTTTGCCCCCGGTGATGCGATGTGCAGACCTCACTACCCTCTGGAGAGCCTTACGGTTGTGGGCGGAGCAGTTGCCGTACCAGGCGGTGATGCAGCCCGCCAGGATGCTCTCGATTGTGCATCTGTAGAAGTTTGTGAGTGCTTTTGGTGACAAGCCAAATTTCTTCAGCCTCCTGAGGTTGAGAGGCGCTGCTGCGCCTTCTTCACGATGCTGTCTGTGTGAGTGGACCAATTCAGTTTGTCTGTGATGTGTACGCCGAGGAACTTAAAACTTGCTACCCTCTCCACTACTGTTCCATCGATGTGGATGGGGGGGTGTTCCCTCTGCTGTTTCCTGAAGTCCACAATCATCTCCTTAGTTTTGTTGACGTTGAGTGTGAGGTTATTTTCCTGACACCACACTCCGAGGGCCCTCACCTCCTCCCTGTAGGCCGTCTCGTCGTTGTTGGTAATCAAGCCTACCACTGTTGTGTCGTCCGCAAACTTGATGATTGAGTTGGAGGCGTGCGTGGCCACGCAGTCGTGGGTGAACAGGGAGTACAGGAGAGGGCTCAGAACGCACCCTTGTGGGGTCCCAGTGTTGAGGATCAGCGGGGTGGAGATGTTGTTGCCTACCCTCACCACCTGGGGGCGGCCCGTCAGGAAGTCCAGTACCCAGTTGCACAGGGCGGGGTCGAGACCCAGGGTCTCGAGCTTGATGACGAGCTTGGAGGGTACTATGGTGTTGAATGCCGAGCTGTAGTTGATGAACAGCATTCTCACATAGGTATTCCTCTTGTCCAGATGGGTTAGGGCAGTGTGCAGTGTGGTTGAGATTGCATCGTCTGTGGACCTATTTGGGCGGTAAGCAAATTGGAGTGGGTCTAGGGTGTCAGGTAGGGTGGAGGTGATATGGTCCTTGACTAGTCTCTCAAAGCACTTCATGATGACGGAAGTGAGTGCTACGGGCGGTAGTCGTTTAGCTCAGTTACCTTAGCTTTCTTGGGAACAGGAACAATGGTGGCCCTCTTGAAGCATGTGGGAACAGCAGACTGGTATAGGGATTGATTGAATATGTCCGTAAACACACCGGCCAGCTGGTCTGCGCATGCTCTGAGGGCGCGGCTGGGGATGCCGTCTGGACCTGCAGCCTTGCGAGGGTTAACACGTTTAAATGTCTTACTCACCTCGGCTGCAGTGAAGGAGAGTCCGCATGTTTTCATTGCAGGCCGTGTCAGTGGCACTGTATTGTCCTCAAAGCGGGCAAAAAAGTTATTTAGTCTGCCTGGGAGCAAGACATCCTGGTCCGTGACTGGGCTGGTTTTCTTCTTGTAGTCCGTGATTGACTGTAGACCCTGCCACATACCTCTTGTGTCTGAGCCATTGAATTGAGATTCTACTTTGTCTCTGTACTGGCGCTTAGCTTGTTTGATAGCCTTGCGGAGAGAATAGCTGCACTGTTTGTATTCGGTCATGTTACCAGACACCTTGCCCTGATTAAAAGCAGTGGTTCGCGCTTTCAGTTTCACGCGAATGCTGCCATCAATCCACGGTTTCTGGTTAGGGAATGTTTTAATCGTTGCTATGGGAACGACATCTTCAACGCACGTTCTAATGAACTCGCACACCGAATCAGCGTATTCATCAATGTTGTTATCTGACGCAATACGAAACATCTCCCAGTCCACGTGATGGAAGCAGTCTTGGAGTGTGGAATCAGCTTGGTCGGACCAGCGTTGAACAGACCTCAGCGGAAGCCTCTTGTTTTAGTTTCTGTCTGTAGGCAGGGATCAGCAAAATGGAGTCGTGGTCAGCTTTTCCGAAAGGGGGGCGGGGCAGGGCCTCATATGCGTCGCGGAAGTTAGAGTAACAATGATCCAGGGTCTTTCCACCCCTGGTTGCACAATCGATATGCTGATAAAATTTAGGGAGTCTTGTTTTCAGATTAGCCTTGTTAAAATCCCCAGCTACAATGAATGCAGCCTCCGGATAAATGGATTCCAGTTTGCAAAGAGTCAAATAAAGTTTGTTCAGAGCCATAGATGTGTCTGCTTGGGGGGGAATATATACGGCTGTGATTATAATCGAAGAGAATTCTCTTGGTAGATAATGCGGTCTACATTTGATTGTGAGGAATTCTAAATCAGGTGAACAGAAGGATTTGACTTCCTGTATGTTTCTTTCATCACACCATGTCTCGTTAGCCATAAGGCATACGCCCCCGCCCCTCTTCTTACCAGAAAGATGTTTGTTTCTGTCGGCGCGATGCGTGGAGAAACCCGCTGGCTGCACCGCCTCCGATAGCGTCTCTCCAGTGAGCCATGTTTCCGTGAAGCAAAGAACGTTACAGTCTCTGATGTCCCTCTGGAATGCTACCTTTGCTCGGATTTCATCAACCTTGTTGTCAAGAGACTGGACATTGGCGAGAAGAATGCTAGGGAGTGGTGCACGATGTGCCCGTCTCCGGAGTCTGACCAGAAGACCGCCTCGTATCCCTCTTTTACGGAGTCGTTTTTTGGGGTTGCCGCATAGGATCCATTCCGTTGTCCTGGTTGAAAGGCAGAACACAGGATCCGCTTCGTGAAAATCATATTCTTGGTCGTACTGATGGTGAGTTGACGCTGATCTTATATTCAGTAGTTCTTCTCGGCTGTATGTAATGAAACCTAAGATGACATGGGGTACTAATGTAAGAAATAACACGTAAAAAAACAAAAAACTGCATAGTTTCCTAGGAACGCGAAGCGAGGCGGCCATCTCTGTCGGCGCCGGAAGGTGTCAGAGGGCTGACTGTGATCTGATAGGGGTGTCAGTGGGGTGGGGTGTCAGTGGGCTGACTGTGATCTGATAGGGGTGTCAGTGGGCTGACTGATCTGATAGGGGTGTCAGTGGGCTGACTGTGAAGGCTCAGAGAGACTCTTGGTTGAGGTCAATGATATAGTAGTTTCTCCTCTTCCTCTCTCTTCCTCTCTCACCTCCCCTCTTCTTCCCATTTCTCCCTCTCTCTCTCACCCCTTTCTCTCTCCCTCTCTCTCCTTCTCCCCTCTCTCTCTCTCCCCTATTTCTCTTCCTCTCCCTCCTACCCCCCCTTTCCCCCACTCTCTCTTAATGTGGCGGGCCCAGCTAATTCACCCACCCCCTCCCTCCCTCCCTCCCTCCCTCCCTCCCTCCCTCCCTCCCTCTTTTCAGCCTGGCTAACTAAACCAGAGTATAAAGCCTCAACCTACATTAACAAACCAGCTAATTCACCACCACCGGCTCAGCCTCTCAGCAGTCTAATTAAAACGTCCTCTCAGGGAAACTATTTGGTCTCTGGCTTCATCCAAAACGGCACCCTGTTCCCTATGTAGTGCAATACTTTAGATCAGAGCTATACGGGCCCTGGTCTAAAGTAGTGCACTATATAGGGAATAGGGTGCCATTTGTAACACACCTCTGGCTACGTGCAACGAGAGCGAGAGCGGCTGGGTGACAACGAGGGAGAGAGAGAGAGCGGCTGGGTGACAACGAGTGAGAGAGAGAGCGGCTGGGTGACAACGAGGGAGAGAGAGAGCGGCTGGGTGACAACGAGGGAGAGAGGGAGAGCGGCTGGGTGACAACGAGGGAGAGAGCGAGAGCGGCTGGGTGACAACGAGGGAGAGAGAGAGAGCGGCTGGGTGACAACGAGGAGAGAGAGAGAGCGGCTGGGTGACAACGAGGGAGAGAGAGAGAGCGGCTGGGTGACAACGAGGAGAGAGAGAGAGCGGCTGGGTGACAACGAGGAGAGAGAGAGAGAGCGGCTGGGTGACAACGAGGAGAGAGAGAGAGAGCGGCTGGGTGACAACGAGGAGAGAGAGAGCGGCTGGGTGACAACGAGGGAGAGAGAGAGCGGCTGGGTGACAACGAGGGAGAGAGAACGGCTGGGTGACAATGAGGGAGAGGAGAGAGCGGCTGGGTGACAACGAGGAGAGAGAGAGAGCGGCTGGGTGACAACGAGGGAGAGGAGAGAGCGGCTGGGTGACAACGAGGAGGAGCGGCTGGGTGACAAGGAGGGAGAGAGCGGCTGGGTGACAACGAGGGAGAGAGCGGCTGGGTGACAACGAGGGAGAGAGCGGCTGGGTGACAACGAGGGAGAGAGCGGCTGGGTGACAACGAGGGAGAGAGCGGCTGGGTGACAACGAGAGAGAGAGAGCGGCTGGGTGACAACGAGGGAGAGGAGAGAGCGGCTGGGTGACAACGAGGAGAGAGCGAGAGCGGCTGGGTGACAACGAGGGAGAGAGCGAGAGCGGCTGGGTGACAACGAGGAGAGAGCGAGAGCGGCTGGGTGACAACGAGGGAGAGAGGGAGAGCGGCTGGGTGACAACGAGGGAGAGAGGGAGAGCGGCTGGGTGACAACGAGGGAGAGAGAGAGAGCGGCTGGGTGACAACGAGGAGAGAGCGGCTGGGTGACAACGAGGGAGAGAGCGGCTGGGTGACAACGAGAGAGAGAGCGGCTGGGTGACAACGAGGGAGAGAGAGAGCGGCTGGGTGACAACGAGGAGAGAGCGAGAGCGGCTGGGTGACAACGAGGGAGAGAGAGAGCGGCTGGGTGACAACGAGGAGAGAGCGAGAGCGGCTGGGTGACAACGAGGGAGAGAGGGAGAGCGGCTGGGTGACAACGAGGGAGAGAGGAGAGCGGCTGGGTGACAACGAGGAGAGAGCGAGAGCGGCTGGGTGACAACGAGGGAGAGAGGGAGAGCGGCTGGGAGACAACGAGGGAGAGAGAGAGCGGCTGGGTGACAACGAGGGAGAGAGAGAGAGCGGCTGGGTGACAACGAGGGAGAGAGAGAGAGCGGCTGGGTGACAACGAGGAGAGAGAGAGAGCGGCTGGGTGACAACGAGGGAGAGAGAGAGCGGCTGGGTGACAACGAGGGAGAGAGAGCGGCTGGGTGACAACGAGTGAGAGAGAGAGAGCGGCTGGGTGACAACGAGGAGAGAGAGAGAGCGGCTGGGTGACAACGAGGGAGAGAGAGAGAGCGGCTGGGTGACAACGAGGGAGAGAGAGAGAGCGGCTGGGTGACAACGAGGGAGAGAGAGAGAGCGGCTGGGTGACAACGAGGTAGAGAGAGAGCGGCTGGGTGACAACGAGGGAGAGAGAGCGGCTGGGTGACAACGAGGGAGAGAGAGAGAGCGGCTGTGTTTGACGAGAAACGTTTAAAAAGACATCAGGCGGCTTGGATCCACTTCAAACGGAAACTCAATGAAGGCGTGAAAATGGGAGGAAGAGAAGGAGGAGGGGTTGTGGTTGTTTCAGAGGGAGGGAGGGAGGGAGGGGTTGTGGTTGTTTCAGAGGGCGGGAGGGAGGGAGGGAAGGGGGGTTGTGGTTGTTTCAGAGGGAGGGAGGGAGGGAGGGAGGGGTTGTGGTTGTTTCAGAGGGCGGGAGGGAGGGAGGGGGTTGTGGTTGTTTCAGAGGGAGGGAGGGAGGGAGGGGGAGGGAGGGAGGGAGGGAGGGAGGGAGGGAGGGAGGGAGGGAGGGAGTTGTGGTTATTTCAGAGGGAGGGAGGGAGGGGTTGTGGTTGTTTCAGAGGGAGGGAGGGAGGGGTTGTGGTTGTTTCAGAGGGAGGGAGGGAGGGAGGGAGGGAGGGAGGTTGTTTCAGAGGGAGGGAAGGAGGGGGTTGTGGTTGTTTCAGAGGGAGGGAGGGAGGGAGGGAGGGAGGGAGGGAGGGGGAGGGAGGGAGGGGTTGTGGTTGTTTCAGAGGGAGGGAGGGAGGAGGGAGGCTGTGGTTGTTTCAGAGGGCGGAAGGGAGGGAGGGAGGGAGGGAAGGAGGGGGTTGTGGTTGTTTCAGAGGGAGGGAGGGAGGGAGGGAGGGAGGGAGGGGTTGTGGTTGTTTCAGAGGGAGGGAGGGAGGGAGGGAGGGGTTGTGGTTGTTTCAGAGGGAGGGAGGGAGGGAGGGGGGGGAGGGAAGGAGGGGGTTGTGGTTGTTTCAGAGGGAGGGAGGGAGGGAAAGAGGGGTTGTGGTTGTTTTGGAGGGCGGGAGGGAGGGAGGGAGGAAAAGAGGGGGTTGTGGTTGTTTTGGAGGGAGGGAGGGAGGGAGGGAGGGCGGGAGGGGGGGATCTTGTTATTCTGAGAGTGAATGACACGGCTGATAACGGGCTGAACACAGCGACAATCAAGTCCATAAACACAGGAGATGTGGCAGAGTGGTTAAAGGGGGTGAGGATAGGGGTGGGGGCTGGAGACCGTTCTGGGTTGTGGCAGAGTGATTAAAGGGGGTGAGGATAGGGGTGGGGGGCTGGAGACCGTTCTGGGATGTGGCAGAGTGATTAAAGGGGGTGAGGATAGGGGTGGGGGCTGGAGACCGTTCTGGGATGTGGCAGAGTGATTAAAGGGGGTGAGGATAGGGGTGGGGGCTGGAGACCGTTCTGGGATGTGGCAGAGTGATTAAAGGGGGTGAGGATAGGGGTGGGGGCTGGAGGTTCTGGGATGTGGCAGAGTGATTAAAGGGGGTGAGGATAGGGGTGGGGGGCTGGAGACCGTTCTGGGATGTGGCAGAGTGATGCAGAGTGTGAGTGTGTCTGTGAGCTGTGAGGTCTAGCTGTGTCTGTTAGCTGTGTCCGTTAGCTGTGTCTGTTAGCTGTGTCTAGCTGTGTCTGCTAGCTGTGTCTGCTAGCTATGTCTGCTAGCTGTGTCTGCTAGCTGTGTCTGTTAGCTGTGTCCGTTAGCTGTGTCTGTTAGCTGTGTCTAGCTGTGTCTGCTAGCTGTGTCTGCTAGCTGTGTCTGCTAGCTGTGTCTGCTAGCTGTGTCTGCTAGCTGTGTCTTCTTGCTGTGTCTGCTTGCTGTGTCTGTTAGCTGTGTCTGTTAGCTGTGTCTGTTAGCTGTGTCTGCTAGCTGTGTCTGTTAGCTGTGTCTGTTAGCTGTGTCTGCTAGCTATGTCTGCTAGCTGTGTCTGTTAGCTGTGTCTGCTAGCTGTGTCTGTTAGCTGTGTCTGTTAGCTGTGTCTGCTAGCTGTGTCTGCTAGCTGTGTCTGTTAGCTGTGTCTATGGTGGCTCTGTTGGAGTGTCTTTGGGGGGGGGGCACCGTGGAACCAAATGGCACCCTATTCCCTATACAGTGGAGCTCTGGTCAAAAGTAATGCCCTAAATAGGGAAAAGGACACCGTTTGGGACACAAGCACTCTCTCAGCGATCAAACGTCTGGCGGTGTGATGATGGTGATGTCATGGCAACATGTGGGGTGTGGTGTCACTCAGCTGTGATAGGGCAGTGAGTCTGACATTATCCGGTTCCAGGAAGCACCGGGTCAGCCATCCATCAAAATTCTACATTCTATATGGATCATCAGGGGCTGTTTAAATTCCACACCTCCCTGTGAAAAACAGAGCTTTACCCTACAGTCCTGAGGCAGGGAGGGATGGAGGGGGAGGGAGGGAGGGAGGGAGGGAGGGAGGGAGAGGGAAGGAGGGAAGGAGGGAGGGAGGGAGGGGGAGGGAGGGAGGGGGAGGGAGGGAGGGGGGGGGGAGGGAGGGAGGGGAGGGAGGGAGGGAGGGAGGGAGGGAGGGAGGGGGAGGGAGGGAGGGAGGGAGGGAGGGAGGGAGGGAGGGAGGGAGGGAGGGAGGGAGGGAGGGAGGGAGGGAGGGAGGGAGGGGGAGGGAGGGAGGGAGGGAGAGGGAGGGAAGGAGAGAGGGAGGAAGGAGGGAGGGGGAGGGAGAGAGGAGGGAGGGAGGGAGGGAGGGAGGGAGGGAGGGAGGGAGGGAGGGAGGGAGGGAGGGAGGGAGGGAGGGAGGGAGGGAGGGAGGGAGGGAGGGGGAGGGAGGGGGAGGGAGGGGGGGGAGGGAGGGAGGGAGGGAGGGAGGGAGGGAGGGAGGGAGGGAGGGAGGGAGGGAAGGAGAGAGGGAGGGAAGGAGAGAGAGGGAAGGAAGGACATAGAGAGAAAGAGGAGGGAGGGAGGGAGGGAGGGAGGGAGGGAGGGAGGGAGGGAGGGAGGGAGGGAGGGAGGGAGGGAGGGAGGGGGGGAGGGAGGGGGGAGGGGGAAGGAGAGAGAGGGAAGGAGGGAAGGAGCGAGAGGGAAGGAGGGAGGAGGGATGGAGGAGGGAAGGAGAGAGATGGAAGGAAGGAGGAGGGAGGGATGGAGGGAGGGAGGGAGGGAGGGAGGGAGGGAGGGAGGGAGGGAGGGAGGGAGGGAGGGAGGGAGGGAGGGAGGGAGGGAGGGACGTTAGGGAGGGAATGGGAAAAAGGAGATTTGGCTCATTGGCTTTGCCACCAGGCTGAGTCCCAGAGCGTTGCGCTGGAGCCAGGGTTAGGGCCTGGTCGGGACAGGCTGTGCATGTGTGTGTGTGCCCTGCAGCTGCCTGCCTGCCATAGGTCGTTATGGAGGTGTCAGGCAGTCAGGCTTGGGCCTCAGAGACCAGACCAGGGAACCAGGCTCTCTCTCTCTCATACCAGCAGTTGAACTGTCCTCCAGCCCTATAGTCTGAAGGCTGTCCTCCAGCCCCTATAGCCTGAAGGCTGTCCTCCAGCCCCTATAGTCTGAAGGCTGTCCTCCAGCCCCTATAGTCTGAAGGCTGTCCTCCAGCCCTTATAGTCTGAAGGCTGTCCTCCAGCACCTATAGTCTGAAGGCTGTCCTCCAGCCCCTATAGTCTGAAGGCTGTCCTCCAGCCCCTATAGCCTGAAGGCTGTCCTCCAGCCCCTATAGTCTGAAGGCTGTCCTCCAGCCCTTATAGTCTGAAGGCTGTCCTCCAGCACCTATAGTCTGAAGGCTGTCCTCCAGCCCCTATAGTCTGAAGGCTGTCCTCCAGCCCCTATAGTCTGAAGGCTATCCTCCAGCCCCTATAGTCTGAAGGCTGTCCTCCAGCCCCTATAGTCTGAAGGCTGTCCTCCAG
>NW_024609688.1:170000-245000 GCF_018296145.1 Oncorhynchus tshawytscha
GGGCACCCCGACTCTGATGGGTCCCTCAGCTGGGACTATACAGGTTGGGCACCCCGACACAGATGGGTCCATAGAGGGGACTATACAGGTTGGGCACCACGACTCTGATGGCTCCCTCCGCTGGGACTACACAGGTTGGGCACCCCGACTCTGATGGGTCCAAGTAGAGGTTATTAGGGGAGAACCAACCAGCCGTGCCAACCAGCCATGCCCACCAGTCGTGCCAACCAGCCGTGCCAACCAGCCGTGCCAACCAGCCGTGCCAACCAGCCGTGCCAACCAGCCGTGCCAACCAGTCGTGCCAACCAGCCGTGCCAACCAGCCGTGCCAACCAGTCGTGCCAACCAGTCGTGCCCACCAGCCGTGCCAACCAGCCGTGCCAACCAGCCGTGCCAACCAGCCGTTCCAACCAGCCGTGCAGGCCACATAAAGGGAGCACCGTGGCAAACCGCGAGGAGGACAAAAGAGAGGAGTGAGCCTAAAGAGCAAAACGAAGCTCCCAGAGGCACGTAGCCGAATACGAACAGAAGGACTGAGCCAAACCTAAGTTAAGTTATCTTGGTGTTATGTTTATTTTTGTTGCCTAGTAAAGTTGTGTTTTCTGACTATAACCTCCCTGTCTCTGTATCCATCTCTGCACGCTTAACCCAACACCCCACGGTTTACCATACTTATGGTGGCGAATAGCGGGCATCTCAGTAGCGTTGGGTGCCGTGGGGTCGAGTTTACAGAGATTACCATGGAGGAACTGGTGGCTTAGTCTATCCTCAGCCAGCAGAAGCAACAGGCTCTCCAGGAGCAAGCACTGGAGGAGCAGCACCAACAAAACCTCAGACTGGTAGTAGAGGTAGCCCAGTTGAAGGCTGGGAGGGCTCAGAATCAGTTCCTGGTCAAGCTAATGAAGGAAGATGACATGGAGACGTATTTGTGCACCTTTGAGAGGACGGTGCAGAGGGAAGGATGGCCCAAGTCCAAGTGGGCCAGCCTGTTGGCACCCTACCTCTTCGGGAAGGCCCAGAAGGCCTACTTCAACTTGAACACCGAACAGGCAGCGAATTATGAGGGACTCAAACGTGAGATCCTAAGCTGTTATGGATTCAGCCTCGTACACCTTGCACAACTGATCCACGACTGGGCCTATGACTCCACTGCTCAGATGAGCTACCTGGTGTGCCTTACCAAGGGCTGGCGACTGACTGACATACCGTCCCTCCCAATAAACAATAAGGTCGTTCTGGATAGATACCTTCAGGCCCTCCCCTATGAGATGAAGAAGGTGGTAAGCATGCTGAACCCCCAGAGCCTGGAGGAATTGCTGACCGCGGTGGAACCCCACCAGAACATCCAGGACCTGCTAAAAGGTGCCTGGGCAGAGGGAGTGGACAGTGGGGGAAGAAACGCACAGAGAGATGCAAGGGGCTGAAGGGGGCCCGGATGGAACCTGCCGAGGCCGTGAAGTGGGAGGGCGACCCGAACCGATGACGACGTCCACTGCTAGACCTAAATCAGAGGGGAAAGACGAACCGGGGGATCAGGAGATGAAAGTGTCCTGTGTACACAGGGACATTGAGAGGTACCCAAATGTGCCGGTGCAGATAACCACCCCAAGGGGGGAGGGCCAGATGCACGTGGGGGCTGTTCCTAACCTGCTCATTCTCCTCGGTAGTGATTGCCCTCTCTTCCAGGCACTGTGGAGGAGGGACCTGGGGACGTGTGCATGTGAAGGAGGAAGTAGAGGAACAAAGACAGTTGCCTGAGCAACCCACGCCCCGCCGCAAGAGGTGTCCACTGGGCCCGAGTCAGACCAAGGGGAGGGAGAGGACCCCGCGCCGGGAAGCGAGCCATGGGAACGGATCGGCAATCGGTTCCACTGGCCCGGAGTCAAGCACTCTGTGGAGGACTACTGCTGTACCTGCCCAGAGTGCCAGATCACAGCCCCGAGGGCACATTATAGAAACCCTTTGGTTCTGGTGGGTCCGTTGGTGAAGACCCTGAGCGGACACCAATACATCCTGGTAACCGTGGAATACGCCACCCGGTATCCGGAGGCGATCCCGTTACGCACAGCGGCAGCAAAAGGTATCACACGGGAGCTCTTCCTAATATTCAGCTGGGTGGGTATTCCGTGGGAAATGCTGACGACCAGGGCACCACATTCATGTCTTGTGTAATGCAATCTTTTACGAATCGAACAGGTAAGGACCAGTGTGTACCATCCACAAACGGACGGGCTAGTCGAATGCTTCATTAAGAGCCTAAAGAAGATGCTGAAGAAGGTCATCGAGAGAGATGGGAAGAACTGGGACCAGCTGCTGCCCCACCTGATGTTCTTGGTGTGCGAGGTACCCCAAGCGTCCACTGGGTTCTCCCCCTTTGAGCTCCTGTATGGCCGTAGGCCCCGCGGACTGCTGGCCCAGGGACCCCCTTCGCAGCAAGGTGGAACACGTGGAGGAGATGAGGGAGAGGATGAAGATGATTTGGCCAGTGGTGAGGGAGCACATGGTCCATACGCAACGCATCCAGGAGCGTGTATACAACCGGGGAGCCCAACCATGAGAGTTCCACCCAGGTGAGAAGGTCTTGGTGCTGATCCCCACAACAGAGAGCAAATTCCTGGCTACGTGTCATGGGCCCTACGACATCGTCGAGCGGGTAGGTGACGTCAATTATAAGGTCCGCCAACTTGGGTGGAGAAAACCTCTCAAGCGTTACCATGTGAACCTACTGAAGAAGTGGCACGCACAAGAGGAGCTGTGCGCAAACGTGGACCCGGCCACAGCAGAACCCGCCCTCTGGCGAAGTTTCCATGGGGGAAGAATACGGCCGTTTTCTCCTAGGTACCGTGGTGCACGGATCTTGTGGAACATCATATCCGCACACGTTTGGGGGAAAAAGTGCCTGAATGGCCATACCGGATACCAGAACCCTGGATGGCGGTCCAGCGGGAAGTGACGACAATGCCAAAGATGGAAGTACTGGGGGAGTCCCGCAGTGTGTGGTCTAGCCCTATAGTGCTGGTACCGAAACCGACTTCCAGGGCAACAACTTCCAGGACCTAAATGAGGTCAGTAAATTCGACGCCTACCCCATGCCCCGGGTGGACTAACTGATCGACCGCTTGGGGAAGGCAAGATACAACAGAACCCTGGACCTGACGAAGGGGTACTGGCAGGTGCCGCTGGCAGCGACCCCCCCCCCCCAGGGGAAGACAGACTTCTTCACCCCTGGGGGCAATACCACTACTGGGCTCTTCCTTTCGGTCTCCACGAGGCCTTAGCGACCTTCCAGCGACTCATGGGCCTCGTCCTGCGCCTGTACTGTGAGTACGCTGCTGTTTATTTGGATGACATAATCTTGCACAGTGACATTTGGGAGTCCCATCTCTGTAGGTGACAGTTGGGAGTCCCATCTCTGTAGGTGACAGCTGGGAGTCCCATCTCTGTAGGTGACAGTTGGGAGTCCCATGCAGGGCTGGCCGTGAATCCCCACAAGTGCAAGTTGGGCTATGCCGATGTAGAGTACCTGGGCTATCGAATCGGGTAGGGAAATGTGAGGAAAAAATCTCTGCCATTAGAGAATGTCCGGTCCTTTAGTTGTCTTGATGGATGTGGAGGGTCAACTCCTTTAGTTGACTGGATGGATGTGAAGGGTTAATTAACACCTTTAGTTGTCTGGATGGATGTGGAGGGTTAATTAACTCCTTTAGTTGTCTGGGTGGATGTGGAGGGTTAATTAACACCTTTAGTTGTCTGGGTAGATGTGGAGGGTTAATTAACTCCTTTAGTTGTCTGGGTAGATGTGGAGGGTTAAACTCCTTTAGTTGTCTGGGTAGATGCGGGGGTTAAACTCCTTTAGTTGTCTGGATGGATGTGGAGGGTTAAACTCCTTTAGTTGTCTGGATGGATGTGGAGGGTTAACACCTTTAGTTGTCTGGATGGATATGAAGGGTTAATTAACTCCTTTAGTTGTCTGGATGGATATGAAGGGTTAATTAACTCCTTTAGTTGTCTGGATAGATGTGGAGGGTTAATTAACTCCTTTAGTTGTCTGGATAGATGTGGAGGGTTAATTAACACCTTTAGTTGTCTGGATGGATGTGGAGGGTCAACTCCTTTAGTTGACTGGATGGATGTGGAGGGTTAATTAACACCTTTAGTTGTCTGGATGGATGTGGAGGGTCAACTCCTTTAGTTGTCTGGATGGATGTGAAGGGTTAATTAACACCTTCAGTTGTCTGGGTAGATGTGAAGGGTTAATTAACACCTTCAGTTGTCTGGGTAGATGTGAAGGGTTAATTAACACCTTCAGTTGTCTGGGTAGATGTGAAGGGTTAAACTCCTTTAGTTGTCTGGGTGGATGTGAAGGGTTAATTAACACCTTTAGCTGTCTGGGTAGATGTGAAGGGTTAAACTCCTTTAGTTGTCTGGGTAGATGCGGGGGTTAAACTCCTTTAGTTGTCTGGATGGATGTGAAGGGTTAATTAACACCTTTAGCTGTCTGGATAGATGTGGAGGGTCAACTCCTTTAGTTGTCTGGATGGATGTGAAGGGTTAATTAACACCTTTAGTTGTCTGGATGGATGTGGAGGGTCAACTCCTTTAGTTGTCTCGATGGATGTGAAGGGTTAATTAACTCCTTTAGTTGTCTGGATGGATGTGAAGGGTTAAACTCCTTTAGTTGTCTGGATGGATGTGGAGGGTCAACTCCTTTAGTTGTCTCGATGGATGTGAAGGGTTAATTAACACCTTTAGTTGTCTGGATGGATGTGGAGGGTTAATTAACACCTTTAGTTGTCTGGGTAGATGTGAAGGGTTAAACTCCTTTAGTTGTCTGGATGGATGTGAAGGGTTAATTAACACCTTTAGTTGTCTGGATGGATGTGGAGGGTTAATTAACACCTTTAGTTGTCTGGATGGATGTGGAGGGTTAAACTCCTTTAGTTGTCTGGATGGATGTGGAGGGTCAACTCCTTTAGTTGTATGGATGGATGTGGAGGGTCAACTCCTTTAGTTGTATGGATGGATGTGAAGGGTTAATTAACACCTTTAGTTGTCTGGATAGATGTGGAGGGTTAATTAACACCTTTAGTTGTATGGATAGATGTGGAGGGTTAATTAACTCCTTTAGTTGTCTGGATGGATGTGAAGGGTTAATTAACACCTTTAGTTGTCTGGATGGATGTGGAGGGTTAATTAACTCCTTTAGTTGTCTGGATGGATGTGGAGGGTTAATTAACACCTTTAGTTGTCTGGGTAGATGTGGAGGGTTAATTAACTCCTTTAGTTGTCTGGATGGATGTGGAGGGTTAATTAACACCTTTAGTTGTCTGGGTGGATGTGGAGGGTTAATTAACACCTTTAGTTGTCTGGGTAGATGTGGAGGGTTAATTAACACCTTTAGTTGTCTGGGTGGATGTGGAGGGTTAATTAACACCTTTAGTTGTCTGGGTAGATGTGGAGGGTTAATTAACACCTTTAGTTGTCTGGATGGATGTGGAGGGTTAATTAACTCCTTTAGTTGTCTGGATAGATGTGGAGGGTTAATTAACACCTTTAGTTGTCTGGATAGATGTGGAGGGTTAATTAACACCTTTAGTTGTCTGGATAGATGTGGAGGGTTAATTAACACCTTTAGTTGTCTGGATAGATGTGGAGGGTTAATTAACTCCTTTAGTTGTCTGGATAGATGTGGAGGGTTAATTAACACCTTTAGTTGTCTGGGTAGATGTGGAGGGTTAATTAACTCCTTTAGTTGTCTGGATGGATGTGGAGGGTTAATTAACACCTTTAGTTGGCGCTCCCTATTTTGATTTGTAGAAAAACATTTCAGTTAAGAACAAATTCTTATTTACAATGACGGCCTACTCCGGCCAAACCCGGACTGACGCTGGGCCAACTGGACGCTGCCCTTTGGGATTCCCAATCACGGCCGGTTGTGATACAGCCTGGATTTTAGGTTCCTGTTGTTGTTGCTAGTCAACTTTCAGTGGACAACCCCATGAGTGTCTTTCAGTGGACAACACCACCCCATGAGTGTCTGTCAGTGGACAACCCCATGAGTGTCTTCAGTGGACAACCCCATGAGTGTCTTTTAGTGGACAACCCCATGAGTGTCTATCAGTGGACAACGCCATGAGTGTCTTTCAGTGGACAACCCCATGAGTGTCTCTCAGTGGACAACCCCATGAGTGTCTTTCAGTGGACAACCCCATGAGTGTCTATCAGTGGACAACCCCATGAGTGTCTCTCAGTGGACAACCCCATGAGTGTCTTTCAGTGGACAACACCACCCCATGAGTGTCTGTCAGTGGACAACCCCATGAGTGTCTTCAGTGGACAACCCCATGAGTGTCTTTTAGTGGACAACCCCATGAGTGTCTATCAGTGGACAACGCCATGAGTGTCTGTCAGTGGACAACCCCATGAGTGTCTTTCAGTGGACAACCCCATGAGTGTCTTTCAGTGGACAACCCCATGAGTGTCTGTCAGTGGACAACCCCATGAGTGTCTATCAGTGGACAACCCCATGAGTGTCTATCAGTGGACAACGCCATGAGTGTCTCACAGTGGACAACACCACCCCATGAGTGTCTTTCAGTGGACAACCCCATGAGTGTCTGTCAGTGGACAACCCCATGAGTGTCTATCAGTGGACAATCCCATGAGTTTCTCTCAGTGGACAACCCCATGAGTTTCTCTCAGTGGACAACCCCATGAGTGTCTCACAGTGGACAACACCACCCCATGAGTGTCTTTCAGTGGACAATCCCATGAGTGTCTATCAGTGGACAATCCCATGAGTGTCTATCAGTGGACAATCCCATGAGTGTCTATCAGTGGACAACCCCATGAGTGTCTATCAGTGGACAACACCACCCCATGAGTGTCTTTCAGTGGACAACCCCATGAGTGTCTTTCAGTGGACAATCCCATGAGTGTCTTTCAGTGGACAACCCCATGAGTGTCTATCAGTGGACAACCCCATGAGTGTCTATCAGTGGACAACCCCATGAGTGTCTTTCAGTGGACAACCCCATGAGTGTCTTTCAGTGGACAACGCCATGAGTGTCTCACAGTGGACAACCCCATGAGTGTCTATCAGTGGACAACCCCATGAGTGTCTATCAGTGGACAACCCCATGAGTGTCTTTCAGTGGACAACCCCATGAGTGTCTATCAGTGGACAACCCCATGAGTGTCTTTCAGTGGACAACACCATCCCATGAGTGTCTGTCAGTGGACAACCCCATGAGTGTCTGTCAGTGGACAACCCCATGAGTGTCTGTCAGTGGACAACCCCATGAGTGTCTCTCAGTGGACAACACCACCCCATGAGTGTCTGTCAGTGGACAACCCCATGAGTGTCTCTCAGTGGACAACACCACCCCATGAGTGTCTATCAGTGGACAACCCCATGAGTGTCTATCAGTGGACAACACCATGAGTGTCTCTCAGTGGACAACCCCATGAGTGTCTGTCAGTGGACAACCCCATGAGTGTCTCTCAGTGGACAACCCCATGACTGTCTCTCAGTGGACAACCCCATGAGTGTCTTTCAGTGGACAACCCCATGAGTGTCTTTCAGTGGACAACCCCATGAGTGTCTTTCAGTGGACAACCCCATGAATGTCTTGGCTGTGGGGGACAGAGACTAGGGGACATTATAGTATTGGCTGTGTGGGACAGAGACTAGGGGACATTAAAGTAATGGCTGTGTGGGACAGAGACTAGGGGGCATTATAGTCATGGCTGTGTGGGACAAAGACTAGGGGACATTATAGTCTTGGCTGTGTAGGACAGAGACTAGGGGACATTAAAGTAATGGCTGTGTGGGACAGAGACTAGGGGACATTATAGTCATGGCTGTGTGGGACAGAGACTAGGGGACATTAGAGTAATGGCTGTGTGGGACAGAGACTAGGGGACATTAGAGTCATGGCTGTGTGGGACATACACAAGGAGACATTATAGTATTGGCTGTGTGGGACAGAGACTAGGGGACATTAGAGTCATGGCTGTGTGGGACATACACAAGGAGACATTATAGTATTGGCTGTGTGGGACAGGGACTAGGGGACATTATAGTCGTGGCTGTGTGGGACAGACAGAGACTAGGGGACATTATAGCCATGGCTGTGTGGGACAGACAGAGACTAGGGGACATTATAGTCATGGCTGTGTGGGACAGACAGAGACTAGGGGACATTATAGTCATGGCTGTGTGGGACAGACAGAGACTAGGGGACATTATAGTCATGGCTGTGTGGGACAGACAGAGACTAGGGGACATTATAGTCATGGCTGTGTGGGACAGAGACTAGGGGACATTATAGTCATGGCTGTGTGTGACAGAGACTAGGGGACATTAGAGTCATGGCTGTGTGGGACAGAGACTAGGGGACATTAGAGTCATAGCTGTGTGGGACAGAGAGTAGGGGACATTATAGTCTTGGCTGTGTGGGACAGACTAGGGGGCATTATAGTCATGGCTGTGTGGGACAGAGACTAGGGGACATTATAGTCTTGGCTGTATGGGACAGACTAGGGGACATTATAGTCATGGCTGTGTGGGACAGACTAGGGACATGCATGTCTGGGGGGTTGACTGGAGGGCTCTGTCTGGGGGTGGGGGCTGTCTATCTGGGGGTGTCTGGGTGCTGTAATAACAGCAGCAGGTGTTCAGGCCTGGCCCCCGTCTCTCTCTCTCTCTACGACCCTGGCCTGTCCTGCTCTGTGTGGGACAGAGACTAGGGACATGCATGTCTGGGGGGTTGACTGGAGGGCTCTGTCTGGGGGGGTGGGGGCTGTCTATCTGGGGGTGTCTGGGTGCTGTAATAACAGCAGCAGGTGTTCAGGCCTGGCCCCCGTCTCTCTCTCTCTCTACGACCCTGGCCTGTCCTGCTCTGTGTGGGACAGAGACTAGGGGACATGCATGTCTGGGGGGTTGACTGGAGGGCTCTGTCTGGGGGTGGGGGCTGTCTATCTGGGGGTGTCTGGGTGCTGTAATAACAGCAGCAGGTGTTCAGGCCTGGCCCCCGTCTCTCTCTCTCTCTACGACCCTGGCCTGTCCTGCTCTGTGTGGGACAGAGACTAGGGGACATGCATGTCTGGGGGGTTGACTGGAGGGCTCTGTCTGGGGGTGGGGGGCTGTCTATCTGGGGGTGTCTGGGTGCTGTAATAACGGCAGCAGGTGTTCAGGCCTGGCCCCCGTCTCTCTCTCTCTCTACGACCCTGGCCTGTCCTGCTCTGTGTGGTGACAGAATTAAATGAATGTGAGAAAAGAAATGACTCCATCATCCTGTCTAGACTGACAGAGAGGACTCTAGAACCCTCCAGCGGAACACCGCCTGGTTGCATCACCGCCTGGTTGCATCAACGCCTGGTTGCATCACCGCCTGGTATTACAACTGCTCATCATCCAAAACAGATATATATATGTTTATTTTTTTAAACTTTTGTTTATTTAATAAATCTATTTTCTTAAAACTGCGTTGTTGGTTAATTAAGGGTTTGTAGGTAAGTTTTTCACTGTGAGGTCTACTACACCTGTTGTGTTCAGCATTTCACTGTGAGGTCTACTACACCTGTTGTATTCAGTATTTCACTGTGAGGTCTACTACACCTGTTGTATTCAGCATTTCACTGTGAGGTCTACTACACCTGTTGTATTCAGCATTTCACTGTAAGGTCTACTACACCTGTTGTATTCAGCATTTCACTGTAAGGTCTACTACACCTGTTGTATTCAGCATTTCACTGTGAGGTCTACTACACCTGTTGTATTCAGCATTTCACTGTAAGGTCTACTACACCTGTTGTATTCAGCATTTCACTGTGAGGTCACTACACCTGTTGTATTCAGCATTTCTACTGTGAGGTCTACTACACCTGTTGTATTCAGTATTTACGGTAAGGTCTACTACACCTGTTGTATTCAGTATTTAACGGTAAGGTCTACTACACTTGTTGTATTTGGTCACAGGTGACAACATTTGATTTGACACAACAGGGTAACTGGCTACAGAGACACACACACACACACACACACACACACACACACACAACGCACACAACGCACAGCCACACAGACACACTACACACACACACACACACACACTAGACACACACTACACACACAAACACACTACAAAGACACTACACACACACACTGTAGTCATACCACCAAGAACTCTGGGAAAACAGCCCGGGCCAAAAGGTGAGGAAGAGGTGAGGATGGTGATGTCTGTTTTCAAGTCACCTTGAATTGGCTTTAAAGTGGTAATGATTTGCTGTGAGACGGTGTATTTCAGAGCGTTATTATTAGCCGGGTTGATCCTGATCTGCAACACATTGACCAAATGTTTGGTCTGATTGGAGGCGACGGTAGTCAACACACACAGAGCCAGGATCCCAGTCTTCCACCCCTGAATGACACTCCCCCGACCGCATTCAACCCCCGGTAATAACGCAGACTGGTCCAACGTCCACACAGCTCTCCTCTGGCGTTAAGGTCCCTAACTAGCTAGCTAAACGTCTGTCTGAAAACATTTGAGCTGCAGAGCCTCAACTAAGGCCCTTCTGGCACAGGGCTCATGAGAATGATCGTATAAATGACAAAGTCAATATCAGAGAGGTTCGCAATTAGAACTGACATGGGGAGGGAGAGAGAGGGTGGGTGTGTGTGTGTGTGTGTGTGTGGGGACATTCAGTACACCTTCTATTTCTTATTATCAGCAGGGTTCAATCCAGAATCCAGACAGTCAGCTGTTATAAATACTAGACAAATAACAGTCCAGAATCTAGACAGTCAGCTGTCATAAATACTGGATAAATAACAGGCCAGAATCTAGACAGTCAGCTGTCATAAATACTGGATAAATAACAGGCCAGAATCTAGACAGTCAGCTGTCATAAATACTAGATAAATAACAGTCAGCTGTCATAAATACTAGATAAATAACAGGCCAGAATCTAGACAGTCAGCTGTCATAAATACTAGATAAATAACAGGCCAGAATCTAGACAGTCAGCTGTCATAAATACTAGATAAATAACAGGCCAGAATCTAGACAGTCAGCTGTCATAAATACTAGATAAATAACAGGCCAGAATCTAGACAGTCAGCTGTCATAAATACTAGATAAATAACAGGCCAGAATCTAGACAGTCAGCTGTCATAAATACTAGATAAGGGGTTGAGGGGAGGAGTGAGAGAGGGTGGTGGGTTCAGTAACGGGTGCATCTATCCACCAGGCCAATATGATGTACGTTCTGCAGTCGAGCCCACACCACACCAGTCCAGCCCACACCAGTCTAGCCCACACCAGTCCAGCCCACACCAGTCCAGCCCACACCAGGCCAGTCCACACCACACCAGGCCAGTCCAGCCCACACCAGACCAGCCCACACCTGTCCAGCCCACACCAGTCTAGCCCACACCAGTCCAGCCTACACCAGTCCAGCCCACACCAGTCCAGCCTACACCAGTCCAGCCCACACCAGTCCAGCCCACACCAGTCTAGCCCACACCAGTCCAGCCCACACCAGTCTAGCCCTCATCAGTCCAGCCCACACCAGTCTAGCCCTCATCAGTCCAGCCCACACCAGTCCAGCCTACACCAGTCCAGCCCACACCAGTCCAGCCCACACCAGTCTAGCCCACACCAGTCCAGCCCACACCAGGCCAGCCCACACCAGTCTAGTCCACACCAGTCCAGCCCACACCAGGCCAGCCCACACCAGTCTAGCCCACACCAGTCTAGTCCACACCAGTCCAGCCCACACCAGGCCACACCAGTCTAGCCCACACCAGTCTAGCCCACACCAGTCTAGCCCTAATCAGTCCAACCCACACCAGTCCAGCCCACACCAGGCCAGCCCACACCAGTCTAGCCCACACCAGTCTAGCCCACACCAGTCCAGCCCACACCAGTCCAGCCCACACCAGGCCAGCCCACACCAGTCTAGCCCACACCAGTCTAGCCCACACCAGTCTAGCCCTAATCAGTCCAGCCCACACCAGTCCAGCCCACACCAGTCCAGCCCACACCAGTCAGCCCACAACAGTCTAGCCCAAATCAGTCCAGCCCACACCAGGCCAGCCCACACCAGGCCAGCCCACACCAGTCTAGTCCACACCAGTCCAGCCCACACCAGTCTAGCCCACACCAGTCCAGCCCACACTAGTCCAGCCCACACCAGTCCAGCCCACACCAGTCTAGCCCACACCAGTCTAGCCCACACCAGTCTAGCCCACACCAGTCTAGCCCTAATCAGTCCAGCCCACACCAGTCCAGCCCACACCAGTCCAGCCCACACCAGTCCAGCCCACACCAGTCTAGCCCACACCAGTCTAGCCCACACCAGTCTAGCCCACACCAGTCCAGCCCACACCAGTCTAGCCCACACCAGTCTAGCCCACACCAGTCCAGCCCACACCAGTCTAGCCCACACCAGTCCAGCCCACACCAGTCCAGCCCACACAGAGTGACTGAAGGCCATTTACACAGACAGGCAGCAGACTATCAGATGGGAAGATCTCGAATACAGGGGCGGCTATATTTACAAAATGTTGCTCACACGTTTCCAGGCAACCAAGGGCTTTCCTCCTCCACTAACACAGAGTCCAACACCCCCAAATCATTCATTAACCGCCCCCACAGAGTCCAACACCCCCACATCATTCATTAACCGCCCCCACAGAGTCCAACACCCCCAAATCATTCATTAACCGCCCCCACAGAGTCCAACACCCCCAAATCATTCATTAACCGCCCCCACAGAGTCCAACACCCCCACATCATTCATTAACCGCCCCCACAGAGTCCAACACCCCCAAATCATTCATTAACCGCCCCCACAGAGTCCAACACCCCCAAATCATTCATTAACCGCCCCCACAGAGTCCAACACCCCCACATCATTCATTAACCGCCCCCACAGAGTCCAACACCCCCACATCATTCATTAACCTCCCCGACAGAGTCCAACACCCCCACATCATTCATTAACCTCCCCACAGAGTCCAACACCCCCAAATCATTCATTAACCGCCCCCACAGAGTCCAACACCCCCACATCATTCATTAACCTCCCCACAGAGTCCAACACCCCCACATCATTCATTAACCTCCCCCACAGAGTCCAACACCCCCACATCATTCATTATCCACCCCCACAGAGTCCAACACCCCCACATCATTCATTAACCTCCCCCACAGAGTCCAACACCCCCACATCATTCATTAACCTCCCCCACAGAGTCCAACACCCCCACATCATTCATTAACCTCCCCACAGAGTCCAACACCCCCACATCATTCATTAACCACCCCCACAGAGTCCAACACCCCCACATCATTCATTAACCTCCCCCACAGAGTCCAACACCCCCACATCATTCATTAACCTCCCCACAGAGTCCAACACCCCCACATCATTCATTAACCTCCCCCACAGAGTCCAACACCCCCACATCATTCATTAACCTCCCCACAGAGTCCAACACCCCCACATCATTCATTAACCACCCCCACAGAGTCCAACACCCCCACAGAGTCCAACACCCCCACATCATTCGTTAACCGCCACAATGTTGCAGCTGCTGGCTCGACCTCCGACTCAACTCACCATCATTTCAAAACAGCGCTGGGCCGACCGGTAGCAGACCGGGGACTGGATGGGCTGATAGGAGATGGATGGGCTGTGTGTGTGTGTGTGTGTGTGTGTGTGTGTGTGGTTCTAGACGTTGGGTTGAAGGATGTGGACGGGGGATATATATATATATATATACACACAGGGTCAGAGGAGATCAGTCAGTGGTTCCATAATGCCCAAACCAACAGTCCATCTCTGATACCTGGATTAGTCTCCCTCCGGGTGAGAGAGCAACCAATTACAGCCCTAATGACAAACCATGTGAGGAATGACATCAGCAGCTATCATAACAGACAGAGGGGGGTTCTCACTGGCTGGGACGGAGTGTGGTGAGGGGGTGAGTGCAGGGACAGCCAGGGGCAGAGAGAGACAGGGGGGGGGGCAGTGGAAAAAGTGCTGGGGCGAGTGTTCAGATGGGCAGGGATGGACGGGAACAGACAGAGAGAGAGAGGGTGGATATGTCCTTCACCCCTCTAAATCCCACCAGTCTGGAAGCTTGATTGGGAGCTGGGTCTGGGGCCGGGGACTGGGGGCCAGGGTCTGGGGGCCGGGGGCCAGGGGCCGGGGGCTGAGGGGCCGGGGGCTGAGGGGCCGGGGGCCGTGGTCTGGGGCCAGGGTCTGGGGGCCGGGGTCCGGGGGCTGAGGGGCCAGGGGCTGAGGGGCCTGGGTCTGAGGGCTGAGGGGCCAGGGGCCGGGGACTGGGGGCCGGGAGCTGAGGGGCCGGGGGCCGGGGACTGGGGGCCGGGGGCTGAGGGGCCAGGGGCCGGGGACTGGGGGCCGGAGCTGAGGGGCCGGGGGCCGGGGACTGGGATCCGGGGTCTGGGGGCCGGGGGCTGAGGGGCCAGGGGCTGGGGCCCGGGGCCGGGGGCTGAGGGGCCAGGGGCCGGGGACTGGGGGCCGGGGGCTGAGGGTTCAGGGGCCGGGTACTGGGGTCCGGGGGCTGAGGGGCCAGGGCCCGGGGTCTGGGGGCCGGGGTCTGGGGGCCGGGGGCTGAGGGGCCAGGGGCTGGGGACTGGGGTCCGGGGCTGAGGGGCCAGGGACTGGGGTCCGGGAGCTGAGGGGCCGAGGGCCGGGGACTGGGGTCCGGGGTCTGGGGGCCGGGGGCCGGGGACTGGGGGGGGGGCTGAGGGGCCAGGGTCTGGGGGCCGGGGGCTGAGGGGCCAGGGGCCAGGGGCCGGGGACTGGGGTCCGGGGCTGAGGGGCCAGGGACTGGGGTCCGGGAGCTGAGGGGCCGAGGGCCGGGGACTGGGGGCCGGGGACTGGGGGCCAGGGGCTGAGGGGCCAGGGGCCGGGAATTGGGGGCCGGGGGCTGAGGGGCCAGGGGCCGGGGACTGGGGTCTGGGGGCTGAGGGGCCAGGGGCCGGGGGCTGAGGGGCCGGGGACTGGGGTCCGGGGGCTGAGGGGCCAGGGGCCGGGAACTGGGGACCGGGGGCTGAGGGGCCGGGGACTGGGGTCCGGGGACTGGGGGCCGGGGGCCGGGGGCTGAGGGGCCGGGGGCCGGGGGCCAGGGGCTGGGGGCCGGGGTCTGGCTGTGTGTTTCGGGTCGTTGTCATGCTGGAAGACCCAGCCACGACCCATCTTCAATGCTCTTACTGAGGGAAGGAGGTTGTTGGCCAAGATTTCGCGACACATGGCCCCATCCATCCTCCCCTCAATACGGTGCAGTCGTCCTGTCCCCTTTGCAGAAAAGCATCCCCAAAGAATGATGTTTCCACCTCCATGCTTCACGGTTGGGATGGTGTTCTTGGGGTTGTACTCATCCTTCTTCTTCCTCCAAACCCAACGAGTGGAGTTTAGACCAAAAAGCTCTATTTTTGTCTCATCAGACCACATGACCTTCTCCCAGTCCTCCTCTGGATCATCCAGATAGTCATTGGCAAACTTCAGACGGGCCTGGACATGCGCTGGCTTGAGCAGGGGGACCTTGCGTGCGCTGCAGGATTTTAATCCATGACGGCGTAGTGTGTTACTAATGGTTTTCTTTGAGACTGTGGTCCCAGCTCTCTTCAGGTCATTGACCAGGTCCTGCCGTGTAGTTCTGGGCTGATCCCTCACCTTCCTCATGAACATTGATGCCCCACGAGGTGAGATCTTGCATGGAGCCACAGACCGAGGGTGATTGACCGTCATCTTTAACTTCTTCCATTTTCTAATAATTGCACCAACAGTTGTTGCCTTCTCACCAAGCTGCTTGCCTATTGTCCTGTAGCCCATCCCAGCCTTGTTCAGGTCTACAATTTTATCCCTGATGTCCTTACACAGCTCTCTGGTCTTGGCCATTGTGGAGAGGTTGGAGTCTGTTTGATTGAGTGTGTGGACAGGTGTCTTTTATACAGCTAACGAGTTCAAACAGGTGCAGTTAATACAGGTAATGAGTGGAGAACAGGAGGGATCCTTAAAGAAAAACTAACAGGTCTGTGAGAGCCGGAATTCTTACTGGTTGGTAGGTGATCAAATACTTATGTCATGCAATAAAATGCAAATTAATTACGAAAAAATCATACAATGTGATTTTCTGGATTCCGTGTCTCACAGTTGAAGTGTACCTATGATAAAAAATGACAGACCTCTACATGCCTTGTAAGTAGGAAAACCTGCAAAATCGGCAGTGTATCAAATACTTGTTCTCCCCACTGCATTTCTATTGGTCACCGATACCTTTAAAATAAGGTAGGGGGCGTGGATCAGAAAACGAGTCAGTATCTGGTGTGACCACCGTTTGCCTCGTGCAGCGAGACACATCTCCTTCACACAGAGTTGATAGAGTTGATCAGGCTGTTGATTGTGGCCTGCGGAATGTTGTCCCCACTCCTCTTCAATGGGGTGACATGTCTAGTGAGTATGTATATATACTCCTCTTCAATGGGGTGACATGTCTAGTGAGTATGTATATATACTCCTCTTCAATGGGGTGACATGTCTAGTGAGTATGTATATATACTCCTCTTCAATGGGGTGACATGTCTAGTGAGTATGTATATATACTCCTCTTCAATGGGGTGACATGTCTAGTGAGTATGTATATATACTCCTCTTCAATGGGGTGACATGTCTAGTGAGTATGTATATATACTCCTCTTCAATGGGGTGACATGTCTAGTGAGTATGTATATATACTCCTTCTTCGACGGCTGAGCCAAGTCGCTGGATATTTGCGGCCGTGGATCATCCCGCTGAAACGTAAGGTGATGGCAGCGGATGAATGGCACGGCAATGGGGCCTCGGGATCTCGTCACGGTATCTCTGTGCATTCAAATTGACATCAATAAAATGCAGTGAGGGAGGGAGCTAGATAACAAGTGGTTGATGGTTCTAGGTCAGATGTTAGTCAATAAAATGGAGCATGTGTGAGTTGAGGAGGTGATAAGATGCTGGTCAGTAGAGGGAACAGTATAGTCTGGGATACATCCTGGTCAGTAGAGGGAACAGTATAGTCTGGGATACATCCTGGTCAGTAGAGGGAACAGTATAGTCTGGGATACATCCTGGTCAGCAGAGGGAACAGTATAGTCTGGGATACATCCTGGTCAGTAGAGGGAACAGTATAGTCAGGGCTACATCCTGGTCAGTAGAGGGAACAGTATAGTCAGGGCTACATCCTGGTCAGTAGAGGGAACAGTATAGTCTGGGATACATCCTGGTCAGTAGAGGGAACAGTATAGTCTGGGATACATCCTGGTCAGTAGAGGGAACAGTATAGTCTGGGATACATCCTGGTCAGTAGAGGGAACAGTATAGTCAGGGCTACATCCTGGTCAGTAGAGGGAACAGTATAGTCAGGGCTACATCCTGGTCAGTAGAGGGAACAGTATAGTCAGGGATACATCCTGGTCAGCAGAGGGAACAGTATAGTCTGGGCTACATCCTGGCCAGTAGAGGGAACAGTATAGTCTGTGCTACATCCTGGTCAGTAGAGGGAACAGTACAGTCAGGTCTACATCCTGGTCAGTAGAGGGAACAGTACAGTCAGGGCTACATCCTGGTCAGTAGAGGGAACAGTATAGTCAGGGCTACATCCTGGTCAGTAGAGGGAACAGTATAGTCAGGGATACATCCTGGTCAGTAGAGGGAACAGTATAGTCTGGGCTACATCCTGGTTAGTAGAGGGAACAGTATAGTCTGGGCTACATCCTGGTTAGTAGAGGGAACAGTATAGTCTGGGCTACATCCTGGTCAGTAGAGGGAACAGTATAGTCTGGGCTACATCCTGGTCAGTAGAGGGAACAGTATAGTCTGGGCTACATCCTGGTCAGTAGAGGGAACAGTATAGTCTGGGCTACATCCTGGTTAGTAGAGGGAACAGTATAGTCTGGGCTACATCCTGGTCAGTAGAGGGAACAGTATAGTCTGGGCTACATCCTGGTCAGTAGAGGGAACAGTATAGTCTGGGATACATCCTGGTCAGTAGAGGGAACAGTATAGTCTGTGCTACATCCTGGTCAGTAGAGGGAACAGTATAGTCTGGGCTACATCCTGGTCAGTAGAGGGAACAGTATAGTCTGGGCTACATCCTGGTCAGTAGAGGGAACAGTATAGTCTGGGCTACATCCTGGTCAGTAGAGGGAACAGTATAGTCTGGGATACATCCTGGTCAGTAGAGGGAACAGTATAGTCTGTGCTACATCCTGGTCAGTAGAGGGAACAGTATAGTCTGGGCTACATCCTGGTCAGTAGAGGGAACAGTATAGTCTGGGCTACATCCTGGTCAGTAGAGGGAACAGCATAGTCTGTGCTACATCCTGGTCAGAAGAGGGAACAGTATAGTCTGTGCTACATCCTGGTCAGAAGAGGGAACAGTATAGTCTGTGCTACATCCTGGTCAGTAGAGGGAACATTATGGTCTGGGCTACATCCTGGTCAGTAGAGGGAACAGTATAGTCTGGGATACATCCTGGTCAGTAGAGGGAACAGTATAGTCTGGGCTACATCCTGGTCAGTAGAGGGAACAGTATAGCCTGGGCTACATCCTGGTCAGTAGAGGGAACAGTATAGTCTGGGCTACATCCTGGTCAGTAGAGGGAACAGTATAGCCTCGGCTACATCCTGGTCAGTAGAGGGAACAGCATAGTCTGGGCTACATCCTGGTCAGTAGAGGGAACAGTATAGTCTGTGCTACATCCTGGTCAGTAGAGGGAACAGCATAGTCTGGGCTACATCCTGGTTAGTAGAGGGAACAGTATAGTCAGGGATACATCCTGGCCAGTAGAGGGAACAGTATAGTCAGGGCTACAGTCTCTATGGACCTGTTGTGCGTCCCAAATGGCACCCTTTTCCCTATATAGTACACTACTATAGACCAGAGCCCTATTCCCTATATAGTGCACTACTTTAGACCAGGGCCCTATTCCCTATATAGAGCACTACTTTAGACCAGAGCTCTATTCCCTATATAGAGCACTACTTTAGACCAGGGCCCTATTCCCTATATAGAGCACTACTTTAGACCAGAGCTCTATTCCCTATATAGAGCACTACTTTAGACCAGAGCCCTATTCCCTATATAGTGCACTACTTTAGACCAGGACCCTATTCCCTATATAGAGCACTACTTTAGACCAGGACCCTATTCCCTATATAGAGCACTACTTTAGACCAGGGCCCTATTCCCTATATAGAGCACTACTTTAGACCAGGGCCCTATTCCCTATATAGAGCACTACTTTAGACCAGGGCCCTATTCCCTATATAGAGCACTACTTTAGACCAGGGCTCTATTCCCTATATAGAGCACTACTTTAGACCAGGGCTCTATTCCCTATATAGTCCACTACTTTAGACCAGAGCTCTATTCCCTATATAGAGCACTACTTTAGACCAGGGCCCTATTCCCTATATAGAGCACTACTTTAGACCAGGGCCCTATTCCCTATATAGAGCACTACTTTAGACCAGGGCCCTATTCCCTATATAGAGCACTACTTTAGATCAGGGCCCTATTCCCTATATAGAGCACTACTTTAGGCCAGGGCCCTATTCCCTATATAGAGCACTACTATAGACCCGGGCCCTATTCCCTATATAGAGCACTACTTTAGACCAGGGCCCTATTCCCTATATAGAGCACTACTTTAGACCAGGGCCCTATTCCCTATATAGAGCACTACTTTAGATCAGGGCCCTATTCCCTATATAGAGCACTACTTTAGGCCAGGGCCCTATTCCCTATATAGAGCACTACTATAGACCCGGGCCCTATTCCCTATATAGTGCACTACTTTAGACCAGGACCCTATTCCCTATATAGAGCACTACTTTAGACCAGGACCCTATTCCCTATATAGAGCACTACTTTAGACCAGAGCTCTATTCCCTATATAGAGCACTACTTTAGACCAGGGCCCTATTCCCTATATAGAGCACTACTTTAGACCAGTGCCCTATTCCCTATATAGAGCACTACTTTAGACCAGAGCCCTATTCCCTATATAGAGCACTACTTTAGACCAGGACCCTATTCCCTATATAGAGCACTACTTTAGACCAGGGCCCTATTCCCTATATAGAGCACTACTTTAGACCAGAGCCCTATTCCCTATATAGTGCACTACTTTAGACCAGGACCCTATTCCCTATATAGAGCACTACTTTAGACCAGGGCCCTATTCCCTATATAGAGCACTACTTTAGACCAGAGCTCTATTCCCTATGTAGAGCACTACTTTAGACCAGAGCCCTATTCCCTATATAGTGCACTACTTTAGACCAGGACCCTATTCCCTATATAGAGCACTACTTTAGACCAGGGCCCTATTCCCTATATAGAGCACTACTTTAGACCAGAGCTCTATTCCCTATGTAGAGCACTACTTTAGACCAGAGCCCTATTCCCTATATAGTGCACTACTTTAGACCAGGACCCTATTCCCTATATAGAGCACTACTTTAGACCAGGACCCTATTCCCTATATAGAGCACTACTTTAGACCAGGGCATATATGGGATGCAGGCAGGATGGAACTCGTCTTACTAGTGAATAGTGATTTACATTGAAAACAATGAAGACAGATAATTAAACAACACTTTGTTCCATTTAACGGTTTGTCTGGAAGGAATTCAAGCCCCTCAACTCCTTTAATCACTGAAACACATCAAACATTCAGAAGTCCAGCTTAATTAGCCTAAACTAACGAGACCCAAACATTCAGAAGTCCAGCTTAATTAGCCTAAACTAACGAGACCCAAACATTCAGAAGTCCAGCTTAATTAGCCTAAAGTAACAAGGCCTAAACCCTAAATAAATGCTACAGTCCAGCCTAAACACACACAGGAATCCATTCCAGATCGGAGGAGAGAGAGAGAGAGAGAGAGAGGGAGGGTTTAGGACTTTCACTTTATATATTATCTACCTCACTTGCTTTGGCAATGTTAACACGTTTCCCATGCCAATAAAGCCCTTGAATTGAATTGAATTGAATTGAATTGAGAGAGAGAGAGAGAGAGAGAGAGAGAGAGAGAGAGAGGGGGAGAGAGGGAGAGAGAGCTCCACTTTACACATCAACAATGCATCATACTGTCAGACCCAATCAGTGCTTCAGCTCTGTCTTGTTTGTGTTACATATTTCATGATTATAAAACGCAGTGTGATTAGTTTGTTTCTGCGAATTATTAATTTATTAACATAATCAAGAGTCATCAACAAACACTTCCTACAGGGTTGTATATTAAAGGGATATTCCCATAGACTTCCTACAGGGTTGTACATTAAAGGGATATTCCCATGGACTTCCTACAGGGTTGTACATTAAAGGGATATTCCCATAGTAGGGCACTAGGGCTCTGGATAAAGTAGGGCACTAGGGCACTGGTCTAAAGTAGGGCACTAGGGCTCTGGTCTAAAGTAGGGCATTAGGGCTCTGGTAACATTGACATTAACATGGACATGCTCTGGGCGTGTCGGCCCGTGGAGTGTGTCGGGCCGTAACTTAACACTGGATCAGATTCTAATGAAATGGGAGACCCTAGGGAGAGAGAGACGTGGATATCTCTCCAGGTGGTATCAATTAGTACGTGAACAAGCACATCAGCGCTTGACAGATAGGAGGTTCAGTCCATAGTTACTATTGGATGTATGGTCTTTTCTATGTTAAAACTTCTTTGGGATAGGGGGCAGCATTTTCGCTTTTGGATAAATAGCGTGCCCAAATTCAACTGCCTGCTACTCATGCCAAGAATATAAGACATGCATATTATTTGTAGATTTGGATAGAAAACACTCTGAAGTTTCTAAATCTGTTTGAATCATGTCTGTGAGTATAACAGAACTTATGTAGCAGGCAAAACCCAGAGGACAAACCATTCAGATTTTTTTTTTTTGCGGTCACCCTGTTTTCAATGAGTTTTCATTGGGCAACCATATTTCTAAGGGACTTGGTTGCAGTTCCTACCGCTTCCACTGGATGTCACCAGTCTTTAGAAATTGGTTGAGGTTATTCCTTTGTGTAATGAAGAAGTACGGCCATCTTGAACAAGTGTCACGTCATGTGTACTGTTAGATAGAGGAGCGTGACCAGAAAGCTAGCTACAGTTTGTTTTCTTCCTGTATTGAACACAGATCATCCCGTCTTCAATTTTATCCATTATTTACGTTAAAAAATACCTAAAGTTGCATTACAAAAGTAGTTTGAGATGTTTTGGCAAAGTTTACAGGTAACTTTTGAAATATTTTGTAGTGACGTTGGTCAAGTTGTAACCGGTGTTTTTCTGGATCAAACGCGCCAAATAAATGGACATTTTGGATATATGTCGACGGAATTAATCGAACAAAAGGCCCATTTGTGATGTTTATGGGACATATTGGAGTGCCAACAAAAGAAGCTTGTCAAAGGTAAGGCATGAATTGTACTTTATTTCTGCGTTTTGTGTCGCGCCTGCAGGGTTGAAATATGCTACTTTCTCATTGTTTAATGTTCTGCTATCAAACTCAGACAGACAAACCACCTAATAAATACCTGGGACAGAGGAGAACGTCAGCAAGCCTTACAGACCAACCATCTAATAAATACCTGGGACAGAGGAGAACGTCAGCAAGCCTTACAGACCAACCATCTAATAAATACAGGGGAGAACGTCAGCAAGCCTTACAGACCAACCACCTAATAAATACAGAGGAGAACGTCAGCAAGCCTTACAGACCAACCACCTAATAAATACAGAGGAGAACGTCAGCCTTACAGACCAACCACCTAATAAATATCTGGACAGAGGAGAACGTCAGCAAGCCTTACAGACCAACCGCCTAATAAATACAGAGGAGAACGTCAACAAGGCTTACAGACCAACCACCTAATAAATACAGAGGAGAACGTCAGCAAGGCTTACAGACCAACCACCTAATAAATACAGAGGAGAACGTCAGCCTTACAGACCAACCACCTAATAAATACAGAGGAGAACGTCAGCCTTACAGACCAACCACCTAATAAATACCTGGACAGAGGAGAACATCAGCAAGCCTTACAGACCAACCACCTAATAAATACAGAGGAGAACGTCAGCCTTACAGACCAACCACCTAATAAATACCTGGACAGAGGAGAACATCAGCCTTACAGACCAACCACCTAATAAATACAGAAGAGAACGTCAGCAAGCCTTACAGACCAACCACCTAATAAATACAGAGGAGAACGTCAACAAGGCTTACAGACCAACCACCTAATAAATACCTGGGACAGAGGAGAACATCAGCAAGCCTTACAGACCAACCGCCTAATAAATACAGAGGAGAACGTCAACAAGGCTTACAGACCAACCACCTAATAAATACAGAGGAGAACGTCAGCAAGGCTTACAGACCAACCACCTAATAAATACAGAGGAGAACGTCAGCCTTACAGACCAACCACCTAATAAATATAGAGGAGAACGTCAGCCTTACAGACCAACCACCTAATAAATACCTGGACAGAGGAGAACATCAGCAAGCCTTACAGACCAACCACCTAATAAATACAGAGGAGAACGTCAGCCTTACAGACCAACCACCTAATAAATACCTGGACAGAGGAGAACATCAGCCTTACAGACCAACCACCTAATAAATACAGAGGAGAACGTCAGCAAGCCTTACAGACCAACCACCTAATAAATACAGAGGAGAACGTCAACAAGGCTTACAGACCAACCACCTAATAAATACCTGGGACAGAGGAGAACATCAGCCTTACAGACCAACTGTAACGATCTGAGTGTAATGGGTGAGGAGTCAAGCGCAGGAAGCAGAGAGTTCAGGTGAGTGCTATTTTAATGCACCGACAAACGGCGAACATAAGCCAACCCTCACGAACACACAGGGCGTAATGAACAAACAAATGCCCCCAAACAGGGGGACTTAAACGGTCCAGGGAAAAACCCACAAAATGGGAAAAACACAAAACCCATAGACGTGCACACAAGCACACTAAAACAGATGGGCACAAGGAACTCTGCGGGCCGGCTGACTAATAAAGCCTACTACCTAATTCAAAACAGGTGCACTCAATCAACACATAAGGAGGGGGAGGAAATAATCAGTAGCAGCTAGTAGGCCGGCGACGACGACCGCCGAGCGCCACCCGAACGGGAAGGGAGTGTCCCTCGGTCGGAGTCATGACAGTACCCCCCTTGACGCGTGGCTCCCGCAGCGCGCCGACACCGGCCTCGAGGTCGACCCGGATGGAGGCGATGGAAATCCCTCAACATTGACGGATCCAAAATGTCCCTGGTGGGTACCCAGCACCTCTCCTCCGGACCGTACCCCTCCCAGTCCACGAGGTACTGCAGGCCCCTCACCCGGCGTCTCGAGTCCAGAATGGCCCGTATCGTATACGCCGGGGACCCCTCGAAGTCCAGAGGGGGAGGAGGGACCTCCAGTACCTCACCGTCCTGTAGGGGACCAGCTACCACCGGCCTGAGGAGAGACACATGAAACGAGGGGTTAATACGATAATAGGAAGGGAGTTGTAATCGATAACACACCTCGTTTAGTCTCCTCAGGACTTTGAACGGCCCTACACACTGCGGCCCAAGCTTCCGGCAGGGCACGCGGAGGGGTAGGTTTCGGGTCGAGAGCCAGACCCTGTCCCCTGGTACAAACACGGGGCCTCACTGCGGTGGCGGTCAGCACTCCTTTTCTGCCATCCACTAGCCTGTTGAAGGGATTCCTGGACGGCCCTCCAGGTTTCTTTGGAGCGCTGCACCCATTCCTCCACTGCAGGAGCCTCGGTCTGGCTCGGATGCCATGGTGCCAGGACCGGCTGGTATCCCAACACACACTGAAAGGGGGACACATTAGTAGAGGAGTGGCGTAATGAGTTCTGGGCCATTTCCGCCCAGGGGATGTATCTCGCCCACTCCCCTGGCCGGTCCTGGCAGTACGACCGCAGAAACCTACCCACCTCCTGGTTTACTCTCTCCACCTGCCCATTACTTTCGGGGTGATAACCGGAGGTCAGGCTGACCGAGACCCCCAGACGCTCCATGAACACCCTCCATACTCGGGACGTGAACTGGGGGCCCCAATCAGAAACGATGTCCTCTGGCACCCCGTAGTGCCGGAAGACGTGGGTGAATAATGCCTCCGCAGTCTGTAGGGCCGTTGGGATACCGGGCAACGGGAGGAGACGGCAGGACTTAGAGAACCGATCCACAATCACCAGAACCGTGGTGTTGCCCTGAGACGGGGGGAGGTCAGGAAATCTACGGATAGATGTGACCATGGCCGTTGTGGAACGGGGAGGGGTTGTAACTTCCCTCTAGGAAGGTGCCTAGGAACCTTACTCTGGGCGCATACCGAACAGGAGGAGACATAAACCTTAACGTCCCTAGCCAAGGTAGGCCACCAATACCTCCCCCGAAGGCTCCCCACTGTCCTCCTCACCCCAGGGTGACCCGAGGAGGGTAGGACGTGAGCCCACCGAATCAGTTGGTCCCGAACACCAAGCGGCACGTACCTCCGCCCCGCCGGACACTGAGGAGGCGTGGGTTCAGCCTGTAACGCCCGCTCGATGTCCGAGTCCACCTCCCATACCACCGGTGCCATCAGCTTTGAGGCCGGAAGGATGGGAGTAGGTTCGGTGGACCTATCCTCCGTGTCGTAAAGGCGGGACAGTGCGTCCGCCTTCACGTTCTGGGAGCCCGGTCTATATGATAAAGTGAACCGGAATCGAGTGAAAAACATGGCCCACCTTGCCTGCCGCGGGTTCAGTCTCCTAGCTGCCCGAATATACTCCAGATTTTGGTGGTCGGTCCAGATGAGAAAGGGGTGCTTAGCCCCCTCAAGCCAGTGTCTCCACACCTTCAGAGCCCTGACCACCGCTAACAACTCCCGGTCCCCCACATCATAGTTACGCTCCGCTGGGCTGAGCTTACTCGAGAAGAAAGCGCAGGGGCGGAGTTTTGGTGGCGTACCCGAGCGCTGTGATAGCACGGCACCCACCCCAGCCTCGGACGCGTCCACCTCCACTATGAATGCTAGAGAGGGGTCCGGATGCGCCAACACGGGTGCATCCGTGAACAGCGCCCTCAACCTGTTGAAAGCTCTGTCCGCCTCTGCTGACCATCGCAACCGCACCGGGCCCCCCTTTAGCAGTGAGGTAATTGGAGCCGCTACCTGGCCAAAACCCCGGATAAACCTCCGGTAGTAGTTGGAAAAACCCAAAAACCGCTGCACCTCTTTTACCGTGGTTGGAATCGGCCAATTACGCACGGCCTTACTGCGGTCACCCCCCATCTCCACCCCCGAGGTGGAAATGCGATAACCCAGAAAGGAGACGGCTCGTTTGGAGAACACACACTTCTCAGCCTTGACGTATAGGTCATGCTCCAGCAGTCTACCAAGCACCTTGCGTACCAGAGACACATGCGCGGCGTGAGTGGCTGAGTAGATCAGAATGTCATCGATATAAACAACCACTCCCTGCCCGTGCAGGTCCCTGAGAATATCGTCTACAAAGGATTGAAAAATGGCTGGAGCATTTTTTAACCCATACGGCATGACGCAGTACTCATAGTGGCCCGATGTGGTACTAAATGCGGTTTTCCACTCGTCTCCCTTCCGAATACGCACCAGGCTATACGCGCTCCTGAGATCCAATTTTGTGAAGAACTGCGCTCCCTGAAAGGATTCCACTGCCGTAGCAATGAGAGGTAGTGGGTAACTAAACCCCACTGTGATGGAATTTAGACCTCTATAATCAATACACGGACGCAATCCTCCCTCCTTCTTCTTCACAAAAAAGAAACTCGAGGAGACGGGTGAAATGGAGGACCGAATGTACCCCTGTCCCAGAGACTCCGTGATAAATGTCTCCATAGCCAACGTCTCCTCTTGGGACAATGGGTACACGTGACTCTTGGGAAGCGCAGCGTTACCCTGGAGATCTATCGCACAATCCCTTCCCGGTCGATGTGGTGATAATTTAGTCGCCTTCTTTTTACTAAAAGCGATTGCCAAATCGGCATACTCGGGGGGAACTGTGGGACCCTGGTCTGGACTTTCCACCGAGGTGGCACCGACGGAAACTCCCAGACACCTTCCAGAACACTCCTCTGACCACCCCTGGAGAACCCCCTGTTTCCACAAAATTTTAGGATTGTGCCGGGCCAGCCAGGGAATCCCTAACACCACTGGAAACGCAGGCGAATCAATAATATAGAGACTGATACGCTCCCTATGATTCCCCTGCGTTACCATGTCCAGTGGGATCGTGGTCTCCCTGACCACCCCTGACCCTAATGGCCGGCTATCTAGGGAGTGCACGGGAAAGGGAGAATCTATCGGCACAAGCGGAACACCTAATTTAATAGCAAGTCCGTGATCCATAAAGTTCCCAGCTGCGCCTGAATCGACTAGCGCCCTATGCTGGGAAGAGGGAAAAATTTAAGAAAAAAATCAAGACAAACATGTGACCAACAGGGGTTCTGGGTGAGTTTGGTGCTGACTCACCTGGGGTGATCGAGAAATGTTCCGCCTGCCATCTCGACTCCCAGACGGACCCCCCCAGCACCGATCGGCCGTGTGTCCTCTCCGACCACAGTTGGTGCAGAGGGAGCCTCCTCCTCTGGTACCCCTCGGCAAAGCCCCTCCCAACTCCATCGGAACAGGAGTGGAGGTGCTGGAACACACAGGACCCTCTCCGAACGCCCGCGGGCAGCCAGCAGATTGTCCAGTCGGATGGACATGTCAATTAGGTCATCCAATGAAAAAGCGGTGTCCCGACACGCTAGCTCCCTGCGGACGTCCTCCCGGAGACTACACCTGTAGTGGTCGATAAGGGCCCTGTCGTTCCACCCGGATCCTGCTGCCAAGGTACGGAACTCCAACGCGTAATCCTGGGCGCTCCTTTTCTCCTGCCGAAGATGGAATAGTCGTTCTCCCGCCGCTCGGCCATCTGGAGGATGGTCAAACACGGCGCGGAAGTGGCGAGAAAACTCGGGCTCCTTAGCTGAGTCTGGGCCATTCCAAACTGCATTTGCCCACTCCAGAGCATGACCCGTGAGGCAGGAGATGAGGACATTCACCCTCTCCGCTCCCGAGGGAGTAGGTCTGACGGTGGCCAGGTACAGTTCTAGCTGGAGTAAGAACCCCTGGCACCCTGCTGCCGCTCCATCATAGACCCTCGGGAGCGTAAGACGGAGGGTGCTGGAGTCGGGAGATGGGGAGTCCTCAGGAGGGGGGGCCGAAGGTGGAGAGAGGAGACCGCTTCTCTTCCATAGGTCCATTCTCTCCATCACCAGATCCATCGCCGTTCCGATCCGATGGAGAACGGTGGTGTGATGTAGAACCCTCTCTTCCACCGATGGGAGGGGAGTGGCTGTTGCTCCATTCTCCAGTGGTGCGGGATTCTGTAACGATCTGAGTGTAGTGGGTGAGGAGTCAAGCGCAGGAAGCAGAGAGTTCAGGTGAGTGCTATTTTAATGCACCGACAAACGGCGAACATAAGCCAACCCTCACGAACACACAGGACGTAATGAACAAACAAATGCCCCCAAACAGGGGGACTTAAACGGTCCAGGGAAAAACACACAAAATGGGAAAAACACAAAACCCATAGACGTGCACACAAGCACACTAAAACAGATGGTCACAATAATTAATCCCGCACAAGGAACTCTGCGGGCCGGCTGACTAATAAAGCCTACTACCTAAATTCAAAACAGGTGCACTCAATCAACACATAAGGAGGGGGAGGAAATAATCAGTAGCAGCTAGTAGGCCGGCGACGACGACCGCTGAGCGCCACCCGAACGGGAAGGGGAGTGTCCCTCGGTCGGAGTCGTGACACCAACCACCTAATAAATACAGAGGAGAACGTCAGCAAGCCTTACAGACCAACCACCTAATAAATACAGAGTAGAACGTCAGCCTTACAGACCAACCACCTAAAAAATACAGAGGAGAACGTCAGCAAGCCTTACAGACCAACCACCTAATAAATACAGAGTAGAACGTCAGCCTTACAGACCAACCACCTAAAAAATACAGAGGAGAACGTCAGCAAGCCTTACAGACCAACCACCTAATAAATACAGAGGAGAACGTCAGCAAGCCTTACAGACCAACCACCTAATAAATACCTGGACAGAGGAGAACGTCAACAAGCCTTACAGACCAACCACCTAATAAATACAGAGGAGAACGTCAGCAAGCCTTACAGACCAACCACCTAATAAATACAGAGGAGAACGTCAGCCTTACAGACCAACCACCTAATAAATACCTGGACAGAGGAGAACGTCAACAAGCCTTACAGACCAACCACCTAATAAATACAGAGGAGAACGTCAGCAAGCCTTACAGACCAACCACCTAATAAATACCTGGACAGAGGAGAACGTCAGCAAGCCTTACAAACCAACCACCTAATAAATACAGAGGAGAACGTCAGCAAGCCTTACAGACCAACCACCTAATAAATACCTGGACAGAGGAGAACGTCAACAAGCCTTACAGACCAACCACCTAATAAATACAGAGGAGAACGTCAGCAAGCCTTACAGACCAACCACCTAATAAATACCTGGACAGAGGAGAACGTCAGCAAGCCTTACAGACCAACCACCTAATAAATACAGAGGAGAACGTCAGCCTTACAGACCAACCACCTAATAAATACAGAGGAGAACGTCAGCCTTACAGACCAACCACCTAATAAATACAGAGGAGAACGTACAGCAAGCCTTACAGACCAACCACCTAATAAATACAGAGTAGAACGTCAGCCTTACAGACCAACCACCTAATAAATACAGAGGAGAACGTCAGCAAGCCTTACAGACCAACCACCTAATAAATACCTGGACAGAGGAGAACGTCAGCCTTACAGACCAACCACCTAATAAATACAGAGGAGAACGTCAGCCTTACAGACCAACCACCTAATAAATACAGAGGAGAACGTCAGCAAGCCTTACAGACCAACCACCTAATAAATACAGAGGAGAACGTCAGCAAGCCTTACAGACCAACCGCCTAATAAATACCTGGACAGAGGAGAACGTCAACAAGCCTTACAGACCAACCGCCTAATAAATACCTGGACAGAGGAGAACGTCAACAAGGCTTACAGACCAACCACCTAATAAATACAGAGGAGAACGTCAGCAAGGCTTACATTAGGTGGATTTACTACTGTTATTACTCTCACTCAACCTATCACTCTGTCCCACACACACACACAATCCACACCGCACACACACACACTGCACACACACACCCTGACACACACACACACACACACACACACACCATCCACACCGCACACACACCCTGACACACACACACATACTGACACACACACACGCATCCTGACACACACACAAACACACCCTGACACACACCCACACACACCTGTAGTGGTGTAATAGTGTAGTAACCGTAGTAACCGTGGCCAAGTGCTCTGGGTTCTTCACAAGGCATCGCTTCAGGAAGTGTCTGAATCCGTCTGTCCACAGCTCTGACTTACGGAAGGTCTGAGGAGGGATCATGGCAATCATGAAAAGGGCCGGTCTGCTGAAAAGAGGAGAGAGGAGAGAGGAAGTGGGACATGAGAGACACACGGGCAGAAACAGAGAGGAAGTGGGACATGAAAGACACGGTTAGAAACAGAGAGGAGAGAGGGACATGAGAGACACACGGTTAGAAACAGAGAGGAAGTGGGACATGAAAGACACGGTTAGAAACAGAGAGGAGAGAGGGACATGAGAGACACATGGTTAGAAACAGAGAGGAGAGAGAGACATGAGAGACACACGGTTAGAAACAGAGAGGAGAGAGGGACATGAAAGACACACGGTTAGAAACAGAGAGGAGAGAGGAGAGAGGGACATGAGAGACACACGGTTAGAAACAGAGAGGAGAGAGAGACATGAGAGACACAGTTAGAAACAGAGAGGAGAGAGGGACATGAGAGACACACGGTTAGAAACAGAGAGGAGAGAGGGACATGAGAGACACACGGTTAGAAACAGAGAGGAGAGAGGGACATGAGAGACACACGGTTAGAAACAGAGAGGAGAGAGGGACATGAGAGACACACAGTTAGAAACAGAGAGGAGAGAGAGACATGAGAGACAGTTAGAAACAGAGAGGAGAGAGGGACATGAGAGACACACGGTTAGAAACAGAGAGGAAGTGGGACATGAAAGACACGGTTAGAAACAGAGAGGAGAGAGGGACATGAGAGACACACGGTTAGAAACAGAGAGGAGAGAGGGACATGAGAGACACACAGTTAGAAACAGAGAGGAGAGAGAGACATGAGAGACACGGTTAGAAACAGAGAGGAGAGAGAGACATGAGAGACACGGTTAGAAACAGAGAGGAGAGAGGAGAGAGGGACGTGAGAGACACACAGTTAGAAACAGAGAGGAGAGAGAGACATGAGAGACACAGTTAGAAACAGAGAGGAGAGAGGGACATGAGAGACACACTGTTAGAAACAGAGAGGAGAGAGGGACATGAGAGACACGGTTAGAAACAGAGAGAGAGAGGAGAGAGGGACATGAGAGACACACAGTTAGAAACAGAGAGGAGAGAGAGACATGAGAGACACAGTTAGAAACAGAGAGGAGAGAGGGACATGAGAGACACAGTTAGAAACAGAGAGGAGAGAGGGACATGAGAGACACAGTTAGAAACAGAGAGGAGAGAGGGACATGAGAGACACATGGTTAGAAACAGAGAGGAGAGAGGAGAGAGGGACGTGAGAGACACACAGTTAGAAACAGAGAGGAGAGAGGGACATGAGAGACACAGTTAGAAACAGAGAGGAGAGAGGGACATGAGAGACACGGTTAGAAACAGAGAGGAGAAAGGGACATGAGAGACACATGGTTAGAAACAGAGAGGAGAGAGAGACATGAGAGACACACGGTTAGAAACAGAGAGGAGGGACATGAGAGACACAGTTAGAAACAGAGAGGAGAGAGGGACATGAGAGACACGGTTAGAAACAGAGAGGAGAGAGGGACATGAGAGACACACAGTTAGAAACAGAGAGGAGGGACATGAGAGACACGGTTAGAAACAGAGAGGAGAGAGGGACATGAGAGACACACGGTTAGAAACAGAGAGGAGGGACATGAGAGACACGGTTAGAAACAGAGAGGAGAGAGGGACATGAGAGACACACGGTTAGAATCAGAGAGGAGGGACATGAGAGACACGGTTAGAAACAGAGAGGAGAGAGGGACATGAGAGACACACGGTTAGAAACAGAGAGGAGAGAGGGACATGAGAGACACGGTTAGAAACAGAGAGGAGAAAGGGACATGAGAGACACGGTTAGAAACAGAGAGGAGAAAGGGACATGAGAGACACACAGTTAGAAACAGAGAGGAGAGAGGGACATGAGAGACACACAGTTAGAAACAGAGAGGAGAGAGGGACATGAGAGACACGGTTAGAAACAGAGAGGAGAGAGGGACATGAGAGACACGGTTAGAAACAGAGAGGAGAGAGGGACATGAGAGACACAGTTAGAAACAGAGAGGAGAAAGGGACATGAGAGACACACAGTTAGAAACAGAGAGGAGAGAGGGACATGAGAGACACACGGTTAGAAACAGAGAGGAGAGAGGGACATGAGAGACACAGTTAGAAACAGAGAGGAGAGAGGGACATGAGAGACACACAGTTAGAAACAGAGAGGAGAGAGGGACATGAGAGACACACGGTCAGAAACAGAGAGGAGAGAGGGACATGAGAGACACACGGTTAGAAACAGAGAGAGAGAGAGAGAAACAGGAGAGAGGGACATGAGAGACACACAGTTAGAAACAGAGAGGAGAGAGAGACATGAGAGACACAGTTAGAAACAGAGAGGAGAGAGGGACATGAGAGACACAGTTAAAAACAGAGAGGAGAGAGAGACATGAGAGACACACAGTTAGAAAAACAGAGAGGAGAGAGGGACATGAGACACACGGTTAGAAACAGAGAGGAGAGAGGGACATGAGAGACACACGGTTAGAAACAGAGAGGAGAGAGGGACATGAGACACACGGTTAGAAACAGAGAGGAGAGAGAGACATGAGAGACACAGTTAGAAACAGAGAGGAGAGAGGGACATGAGAGACACACGGTTAGAAACAGAGAGAGTGAGAGAGGGACATGAGAGGGACATGAGACACGGGCAGAAACAGAGAGGAGAGAGGGACATGAGAGACACACAGGCAGAAACAGAGAGAGTGAGAGAGGGACATGAGAGGGACATGAGAGACACGGGCAGAAACAGAGAGGAGAGAGGGACACACAGGCAGAAACAGAGAGAGTGAGAGAGGGACATGAGAGGGACATGAGAGGGACATGAGAGACACGGGCAGAAACAGAGAGGAGAGAGGGACATGAGAGACACACGGTTAGAAACAGAGAGGAGAGAGGAGAGAGGGACATGAGAGACACACAGTTAGAAACAGAGAGGAGAGAGAGACATGAGAGACACACGGTTAGAAACAGAGAGTGTGAGAGAGGGACATGAGAGGGACATGAGAGGGACATGAGAGACACGGGCAGAAACAGAGAGGAGAGAGGGACATGAGAGACACACAGGCAGAAACAGAGAGAGGAGAGAGGGACATGAGAGACACGGTTAGAAACAGAGAGGAGAAAGGGACATGAGAGACACGGTTAGAAACAGAGAGGAGAGAGGGACATGAGAGACACGGTTAGAAACAGAGAGGAGAAAGGGACATGAGAGACACACAGTTAGAAACAGAGAGGAGAGAGGGACAGGGACATGAGAGACACGGTTAGAAACAGAGAGGAGAAAGGGACATGAGAGACACACAGTTAGAAACAGAGAGGAGAGAGGGACATGAGAGACACACAGTTAGAAACAGAGAGGAGAGAGGGACATGAGAGACACACGGGCAGAAACAGAGAGGAGAGAGGGACATGAGAGACACACGGTTAGAAACAGAGAGGAGAGAGGAGAGAGGGACATGAGAGACACACAGTTAGAAACAGAGAGGAGAGAGAGACATGAGAGACACAGTTAGAAACAGAGAGGAGAGAGGGACATGAGAGACACAGTTAAAAACAGAGAGGAGAGAGAGACATGAGAGACACACAGTTAGAAAAACAGAGAGGAGAGAGGGACATGAGACACACGGTTAGAAACAGAGAGGAGAGAGGGACATGAGAGACACACGGTTAGAAACAGAGAGGAGAGAGGGACATGAGAGACACACGGTTAGAAACAGAGAGGAGAGAGAGACATGAGAGACATAGTTAGAAACAGAGAGGAGAGAGGGAGGGACATGAGAGACACACGGTTAGAAACAGAGAGAGTGAGAGAGGGACATGAGAGGGACATGAGACACGGGCAGAAACAGAGAGGAGAGAGGGACATGAGAGACACACAGGCAGAAACAGAGAGAGTGAGAGAGGGACATGAGAGGGACATGAGAGACACGGGCAGAAACAGAGAGGAGGGAGAGGGACACACAGGCAGAAACAGAGAGAGTGAGAGAGGGACATGAGAGGGACATGAGAGGGACATGAGAGACACGGGCAGAAACAGAGAGGAGAGAGGGACATGAGAGACACACGGTTAGAAACAGAGAGAGAGAGGAGAGAGGGACATGAGAGACACACAGTTAGAAACAGAGAGGAGAGAGAGACATGAGAGACACACGGTTAGAAACAGAGAGTGTGAGAGAGGGACATGAGAGGGACATGAGAGGGACATGAGAGACACGGGCAGAAACAGAGAGGAGAGAGGGACATGAGAGACACACAGGCAGAAACAGAGAGAGGAGAGAGGGACATGAGAGGGACATGAGAGACACGGGCAGAAACAGAGAGAGAGAGAGGGACACACAGGCAGAAACAGAGAGAGAGGGAGAGAGGGACATGAGAGGGACATGAGAGGGACATGAGAGACACGGGCAGAAACAGAGAGGAGAGAGGGACATGAGAGACACACGGTTAGAAACAGAGAGGAGAGAGGGACATGAGAGACACGGTTAGAAACAGAGAGGAGAGAGGGACATGAGAGACACGGTTAGAAACAGAGAGGAGAGAGGGACATGAGAGACACGGTTAGAAACAGAGAGGAGAGAGGGACATGAGAGACACACAGTTAGAAACAGAGAGGAGAGAGGGACATGAGAGACACACGGTTAGAAACAGAGAGGAGAGAGGGACATGAGAGACACACGGTTAGAAACAGAGAGGAGAGAGGGACATGAGAGACACACGGTTAGAAACAGAGAGGAGAGAGGGACATGAGAGACACGGTTAGAAACAGAGAGGAGAGAGGGACATGAGACACACGGTTAGAAACAGAGAGGAGAGAGGGACATGAGAGACACACGGTTAGAAACAGAGAGGAGAGAGGGACATGAGAGACACGGTTAGAAACAGAGAGAGAGAGGGACATGAGAGGGACATGAGAGAAACAGAGAGGAGAGAGGGACACACGGTTAGAAACAGAGAGGAGAGAGGGACATGAGAGAGGGACAGTTAGAAACAGAGAGGAGAGAGGGACATGAGAGACACACGGTTAGAAACAGAGAGAGTGAGAGAGGGACATGAGAGGGACATGAGAGGGACATGAGAGACACGGGCAGAAACAGAGAGGAGAGAGGGACATGAGAGACACACAGGCAGAAACAGAGAGAGTGAGAGAGGGACATGAGAGGGACATGAGAGGGACATGAGAGACACGGGCAGAAACAGAGAGGAGAGAGGGACATGAGAGACACACGGGCAGAAACAGAGAGAGTGAGAGAGAAGAGAGAACATACAGGAGAACCCTTGGTGCCTGAGGTCCAGGCAAATAAACACATCACCCTTCCATCCCTCCGTCTCTATCGGACTGTAAATCTGGCGAACAAATTTGAAAGGGGTCTAGGATTACTACCGTGACAGAGATCCAGGAAACGGGCCCCATCTGCTACCAATGGAGACACTTCCATTCCATTTCCTCCCTGTAAAAGGCATGGCGGAGAGGAGGGGGAGGGAGAGGAGGAGAGGAGAGGAGGGAGGGAGGGAGGGAGGGAGGGAGGGAGGGAGGGAGGGAGGGAGGGAGGGAGGGAGGGAGGGAGGGAGGGAGGGAGGGAGGGAGGGAGGGAGGGAGGGGGTGAGGGATGGAGGGAGGGAGGGGTGAGCTGGGAGGGAGGGAGATAAATAAAGCTAATTTCTTTAAAGGTAAGTGTTTTGGAAACCTCTGAATCTGCTCTTCCTGATACTATATATAAATCACCTGACTGTAGGAGGATTCTACTGTCACTTCCTGGTTCTCTGGTGGATGTCCTCTTAAAACTGCTAATCAACAGATCAGTCAGTTGCTCATCCTCAAAAACGCCACGGAGTGTAGTCACCACAGGGAACTATATCTCAGAGAACACACACACACACACACACACACACACACACACACACACACACACACACACGGTCATGCTCACACACACATACACACACACACACACACACGGTCATGCTCACACACACACACACACACACACACACACACACACGGTCATGCTCACACACACACACACACACACGGTCATGCTCACACACACACACACACACACACACACACACACACGGTCATGCTCACACACACACACACACACACACACACACACGGTCATGCTCACACACACACACACACACACACACACACACACACACACACGGTCATGCTCACACACACACACACACACACACACACACACACGGTCATGCTCACACACACACACACACACACACACACACACACACACGGTCATGCTCACACACACACACACACACACACACGGTCATGCTCACACACACACACACACACACACACACACACACGGTCATGCTCACACACACACACACACACACACACACACACACACACACACACACACACACACACACGGTCATGCTCACACACACACACACACACACACGGTCATGCTGCACACACACACACACACACACACACACACACACACACACACACACACAGTTCATTTGGAACGTATTCCCCTTCATGTTTTTCCACAGCCTTGCTCTAAAATGGATTAAATGGGTTTTTTCCCTCATCAATCTACACACATTACCCCATAATGACATAGTAAAAACTGTTTTTTAGAAAACAAATTGCACAAAAAAAACCTGGAAATATCACATTTACATAAGTATTCAGACCATTTACGTTGTTGAAGAACCTTTGGCAGCGACTACAGCCTCAAGTCTTCTTGGGTTTGATGCTACAAGCTTGGCACACCTGTATTTGGGGAGTTTCTCCCATTCTTCTCTGCAGATCCTCTCAAGCTCTGTCAGGTTGGATGGGGAGCGTTGCTGCACAGCTATTTTCAGGTCTCTCCAGAGATGTTTAGATCGGGTTCAAGTCCGGTCTCTGGCTGGGCCACTCAAGGACATTCAGAGACTTGTCCCGAAGCCACTCCTGTGTTGTCTTGGCTGTGTGCTTAGGCTCGTTGTCCTGTTGGAAGGTGAACCTTCACCCCAGCCTGAGGTCCTGAGTGCTCTGGAACAGGTTTTCATCAAGGATCTCTCTGTATTTTGCTCCGTTCATCTTTCCCTCAATTCTGACTAGTGTCCCAGTCCCTGCTGCTGAAAAACATCCCCACAGCATGATGCTGCCACCACCATGCTTCACTGTAGGGATGGTGCCAGGTTTCCTCCAGACGTGACGCTTGGCATTCAGGCCAAAGAGTTGGTTGGTTTCATCAGACCAGAGAATCTTGTTTCTCATGGTGTCAGAGTCCTTTAGGTGCCTTTTGGCAAACTCCTAGTGGGCTGTAATGTGCTGGGAGATGGGAGAGTTCTACTATGTAATTTAATTTATTCAACCTTTATTTAACTAGGCAAGTCAGTTCACAACAAATTCTTATTTTCAATGACGGCCTAGGAACAGTGGGTTAACTGGTCTAGGAACAGTGGGTTAACTGGTCTAGGAACAGTGGGTTAACTGGTCTAGGAACAGTGGGTTAACGGCCTTGTTCAGAGACAGAATGACAGATTTGTTACCTTGTCAGCTCAGGGATTCGATCTAGCAACCTTTCGGTTACTGGCCCCACGCTCTAACACCTACACCACCCGATGCTACAGGAAGGCCATAAAGATCAAGGACATCAACCACCCGAGCCACTGCCTGTTCACCCCGCTGTCATCCAGAAGGCGAGGTCAGTACAGGTGCATCAAAGCTGGGACCGAGAGACTGAAAAACAGCTTCTATCTCAAGGCCATCAGACTGTTAAACAGCCACCACTAACATTGAGTGGCTGCTGCCAACACACTGACACTGACACTGACTCAACTCCAGCCACTTTAATAATGGGAATTGATGGGAAATGATGTAAATATATCACTAGCCACTTTAAACAATGCTACCCTATATAATGTTACTTACCCTACATTATTCATCTCATATGCATACGTATATACTGTACTCTATATCATCGACTGCATCCTTATGTAATACATGTATCACTAGCCACTTTAACTATGCCACTTTGTTTACATACTCATCTCATATGTATATACTGTACTCGATACCATCTACTGTATCTTGCCTATGCTGCTCTGTACCATCACTCATTCATATATCCTTATGTACATATTCTTTATCCCCTTACACTGTGTATAAGACAGTAGTTTTGGAATTGTTAGTTAGATTACTTGTTGGTTATTACTGCATTGTCGGAACTAGAAGCACAAGCATTTCGCTACACTCGCATTAACATCTGCTAACCATGTGTATGTGACAAATAAAATTTGATTTGATTTGAACAGCTAGGTTACCTGCCACCACAAATAGCTACGGGAGATAGAGGGATAAAGAGAGAGTGTTCTACTATGTAAGGGAGATATGGAGATAGAGTGTGAGGTCTAGTTGGTCTGAGGACCAACTAGGCTCACCTAGCCACATAGTAATACACACAGGCACAAACGACCTGAGAGCACAGCAGGAAAGGGTGGCCACAGCACTGAAGGGAGTGATTGAAAAGGCTTCTTCTACTTTCCCCAAAGCACAAGTGGTTATCTCCACCCTGCTACCACGAAAAGACTTCCACCCTGCCACAATAGAGCGGGTAAACGCAAGTATTTCCCGTGACTGTGCCTCAAAACCAAATGTTTTCCAGGCCCACCACTCCACCCTGGACTTGAACAGCCTCTATGACCAGGTCCACCCTGGACTAGAACAGCCTCTATGGCCAGGTCCACCTCTACAAGACAGCAGTGCCCACCACTCCACCCTGGACTTGAACAGCCTCTATGGCCAGGTCCACCTCTACAAGGCAGCAGTGCCCACCTTTGCCCGAACTCTAAAGGACATCGCTCTTAAATGTATCCCCAACACTTCACACAGGAGCAACAGATCAATAGACACCCTCCCAGACCTGCAGGACCCCCCCCGGACCTACACATAGAGGACCCACGCCAAGAGGAATTACATCCAGACCACAGTACACCCAGACACATCCACACCCCCACCCCAACCAATCAACACCCCCACGTCAACCATGCCCACACCCCATTTAGGCCCCCTCAGATCAGACCTATGCCACTCCTGCCCACCCCATGCACCCCACCCCCACAAAGAGGGCCTCAACATGGAAGCCACTCATACGCCCAGGTAGTGAGCGGGCAAACAGTTCCAACCCTCAGTCTTGCCCAAGCCAATGGCATGTACCAGATGCTCAGCAGGCTCTGCTCACACTTACTGGCCTGAGGCCAAACCATGACCAACAACATTGGACACTCTATGGAACACAAAGCCTTCACTATATCATCCTGGCCTGAGGTCATTTGGCCTAAAGAGCAGGAACTCGGACTTCACCAAAGAAATCGGTAACACAGACATTGTCATCCTGCAAGAAACCTGGTATAGAGGAGACGGACCCACTGGTCGCCCTCTAGGTTACAGAGAGCTGGTAGTCCCATCCACCAAACTACCAGGTGTGAAACAGGGAAGGGACTCAGGGGGTATGCTAATTTGGTATAGAGCAGACCTAACTCACTCCATTAAATTAATCAAAACAGGAACATTCTACATTTGGCTAGAAATTCAAAAGGAAATTATCTTAACAGAGAAAAATGTCCTCCTGTGTGCTACCTATATCCCCCCACTAGAATCTCCATACTTTAATGAAGACAGCTTCTCCATCCTGGAGGGGAAATCAATCATTTCCAGGCCCAGGGACATGTACTAGTCTGTGGCGACCTAAATGCCAGAACCGGACAAGAACCTGACACCCTCAGCACACAGGGGGACAAACACCTACCTGGAGGTGACAGCATTCCCTCCCACATATGCCCCTCTAGGCACAACTATGACAACATAACCAACAAAAACGGGTCACAACTCCTGCAGCTCTGTCGCACGCTGGGTATGTACATAGTCAATGGTAGGCTTCGAGGGGACTCCTATGGTAGGTACACCTATAGCTCATCTCTTGGCAGTAGTACTGTAGACTACTTTATCACTGACCTCAACCCAGAGTCTCTCAGAGCGTTCACAGTCAGCCCACTGACACCCCTATCAGACCACAGCAAAATCACAGTCTACTTAAACAGAGCAATACTCAATCATGAGGCATCAAAGCCAAAGGAACTGAGTAACATTAAGAAATGCTATAGATGGAAGGAATGCAGTTTGGAAACCTACCAAAAAACAATTAGGCAACAACAAATTCAATCCCTTTTAGACAATTTCCTGGGTAAAACGTTCCACTGTAATAGTGAAGGCGTAAACTTGGCAGTAGAAAATCTCAACAGTATATTTGACCTCTCAGCTTCCCTATCAAATCTAAAAATCTCAAATAGAAAACCGAAGAAAATGAACAACAATGACAAATGGTTTGATGAAGAATGCAAAAATCTAAGAAAGAAATTGAGAAACCTGTCCAACCAAAAACATAGAGACCCGGAAAACCTGAGTCTACGCCTTCACTATGGTGAATCACTAAAACAATACAGAAATACACTACGGAAAAAGAAGGAACAGCATGTCAGAAATCAGCTCAATGTAATTGAAGAATCCATAGACTCTAACCACTTCTGGGAAAATTGGAAAACACGAAACAAACAACAACACGAAGAATTATCTATCCAAAATGGAGATGTATGGGTAAACCACTTCTCCAATCTTTTTGGCTCTATAACAAAGAATAAAGAGCAAAAACATATACATGATCAAATACAAATCTTAGAATCAACGATTAAAAACTACCAGAACCCACTGGTTTCTCCAATTACATTGAATGAGTTACAGGACAAAATAAAAACCCTCCAACCCAAAAAGGCCTGTGGTGTTAATGGTATCCTCAATGAAATGATCAAATATTCAGACAACAAATTCCAATTGGCTATACTAAAACTCTTTAACATCATCCTTAGCTCTGGCATCTTCCCCAATATTTGGAACCAAGGACTGATCACCCCAATCCACAAAAGTGGAGACAAATTTGACCCCAATAACTACCGTGGAATATGCGTCAACAGTAACCTTGGGAAAATCCTCTGCATTATCATTAACAGCAGACTCGTACATTTCCTCAATGAAAACAATGTACTGAGCAAATGTCATATTGGCTTTTTACCAAATTACCGTACAACAGACCATGTATTCACCCTGCACACCCTAATTGACAACCAAACAAACCAAAACAAAGGCAAAGTCTTCTCATGCTTTGTTGATTTCAAAAAAGCCTTTGACTCAATTTGGCATGAGGGTCTGCTATACAAACTGATGGAAAGTGGTGTTGGGGGTAAAACCTACGACATTATAAAATCCAAGTACACAAACAACAAGTGTGCGGTTAAAATTGGCAAAAAACACACAAATTTCTTCACACAGGGTCGTGGGGTTAGACAGGGATGCAGCTTAAGCCCCACCCTCTTCAACATATATATCAACGAATTGGCGCGGGCACTAGAACAGTCTGCAGCACCCGGCCTCACCCTACTAGAATCTGAAGTCAAATGTCTGCTGTTTGCGGATGATCTGGTGCTTCTGTCACCAACCAAGGAGGGCCTACAGCAGCACCTAGATCTTATGCACAGATTCTGTCAGACCTGGGCCCTGACAGTAAATCTCAGTAAGACCAAAATAATGGTGTTCCAAAAAAGGTCCAGTCACCAGGACCACAAATACAAATTCCATCTAGACACTGTTGCCCTAGAGCACACAAAAAACTATACATACCTTGGCCTAAACATCAGCGCCACAGGTAACTTCCACAAAGCTGTGAACGATCTGAGAGACAAGGCAAGAAGGGCATTCTACGCCATCAAAAGGAACATAAATTTCAACATACCAATTAGGATTTGGCCAAAAATACTTGAATTAGTCATAGAGCCCATTGCCCTTTATGGTTGTGAGGTCTGGGGTCCGCTCACCAACCAAGACTTCACAAAATGGGACAAACACCAAATTGAGACTCTGCACGCAGAATTCTGCAAAAATATCCTCCGTGTACAACGTAGAACACCAAATAATGCATGCAGAGCAGAATTAGGCCGATACCCACTAATTATCAAAATCCAGAAAAGAGCCGTTAAATTCTATGACCACCTAAAAGGAAGCGATTCCCAAACTTTCCACAACAAAGCCATCACCTACAGAGAGATGAACTTGGAGAAGAGTCCCCTAAGCAAGCTGGTCCTGGGGTTCTGTTCACAAACACACCCTACAGAGCCCCAGGACAGCAGCACAATTAGACCCAACCAAATCATGAGAAAACAAAAAGATAATTACTTGACACATTGGAAAGAATTAACAAAAAAACAGAGCAAACTAGAATGCTATTTGGCCCTACACAGAGAGTACACAGCGGCAGAATACCTGACCACTGTGACTGACCAAAAATTAAGGAAAGCTTTGACTATGTACAGACTCAGTGAGCATAGCCTTGCTATTGAGAAAGGCCGCCGTAGGCAGACATGGCTCTCAAGAGAAGACAGGCTATGTGCTCACTGCTCAGAAAATGAGGTGGAAACTGAGCTGCACTTCCTAACCTCCTGCCCAATGTATGACCATATTAGAGAGACATATTTCCCTCAGATTACACAGATCCACAAAGAATTCGAAAACAAATCCAATTTTGAAAAACTCCCATATCTACTGGGTGAAATTCCACAGTGTGACATCACTGCAGCAAGATTTGTGACCTGTTGCCATGAGAAAAGGGCAACCAGTGAAGAACAAACACCATTGTAAATACAACCCATATTTATGCTTATTTATTTTATCTTGTGTCCTTTACCATTTGTACATTGTTAAAACACTGTATATATATATATATATGACATTTGTAATGTCATTATTGTTTTGAAACTTATGTATGTGTGATGTTTACTGTTAATTTTTGTTGTTTATTTCACTTTATATATTCACTTTATATATTATCTACCTCACTTGCTTTGGCAATGTTAACACATGTTTCCCATGCCAATAAAGCCCTTGAATTGAATTGAATTGAATTGATAGAGAGAGAGTATTCTACTATGTAAGGGAGATAGGGAGATAGAGAGAGAGTATTCTACTATGTAAGGGAGATAGAGAGAGAGTGTTCTACTATGTAAGGGAGAGAGAGATAGAGAGAGAGTATTCTACTATGTAAGGGAGAGAGAGATAGAGAGTATTCTACTATGTAAGGGAGATAGGGAGAGAGAGTGTTCTACTATGTAAGGGAGATAGGGATATAGGGAGAGAGTATTCTACTATGTAAGGGAGATAGGGAGAGAGTGTTCTACTATGTAAGGGAGATAGGGAGAGAGTGTTCTACTATGTAAGGGAGATAGGGATATAGAGAGAGAGTATTCTACTATGTAAGGGAGATAGGGAGAGAGTGTTCTACTATGTAAGGGAGATAGGGATAGAGAGAGAGTGTTCTACTATGTAAGGGAGATAGGGATATAGGGAGAGAGTGTTCTACTATGTAAGGGAGATAGGGATATATAGAGAGAGTGTTCTACTATGTAAGGGAGATAGGGAGATAGAGAGAGAGTATTCTACTATGTATGGGAGATAGGGAGATAGAGAGAGAGTGTTCTACTATGTAAGGGAGATAGAGAGAGAGTGTTCTACTATGTAAGGGAGATAGGGAGATAGAGAGAGAGTGTTCTACTATGTAAGGGAGATAGGGAGATAGAGAGAGAGTGTTCTACTATGTAAGGGAGATAGGGAGATAGAGAGAGAGTATTCTACTATGTAAGGGAGAGAGAGATAGAGAGAGAGTATTCTACTATGTAAGGGAGATAGGGAGATAGAGAGAGAGTATTCTACTATGTAAGGGAGATAGGGAGATAGGAGAGAGTATTCTACTATGTATGGGAGAGAGGAGATAGAGAGAGAGTATTCTACTATGTAAGGGAGAGAGGAGATAGAGAGAGAGTATTCTACTATGTATGGGAGATAGGGAGATAGAGAGAGAGTATTCTACTATGTATGGGAGATAGAGATAGAGAGAGAGTGTTCTACTATGTATGGGAGATAGGAGAGAGTGTTCTACTATGTAAGGAGAGAGAGATATAGAGAGAGTATTCTACTATGTAAGGGAGATAGGAGAGATAGAGAGAGAGTATTCTACTATGTATGGGAGATAGGGAGATATAGAGAGAGTATTCTACTATGTATGGGAGATAGGGAGAGAGTGTTCTACTATGTAAGGGAGAGAGAGATATAGAGAGAGTATTCTACTATGTAAGGGAGATAGGAGATATAGAGAGAGTATTCTACTATGTGGGAGATAGGGAGAGAGTGATGTAAGGGAGAGAGAGATATAGAGAGAGTATTCTACTATGTATGGGAGATAGGAGATATAGAGAGAGAGTGTTCTACTATGTAAGGGAGATAGGGAGATAGGGAGAGAGTGTTCTACTATGTATGGGAGATAGAGTGTTCTACTATGAGGAGAGAGAGATAGAGAGAGAGTATTCTACTATGTATGGGAGATAGGGAGAGAGTGTTCTACTATGTAAGGGAGATAGGGAGATATGGAGAGAGTGTTCTACTATGTAAGGGAGATAGGGATATAGAGAGAGAGTGTTCTACTATGTAAGGGAGATAGGGAGAGAGTGTTCTACTATGTAAGGGAGATAGGGATAGAGAGAGAGTGTTCTACTATGTAAGGGAGATAGGGATAGAGAGAGAGTGTTCTACTATGTAAGGGAGATAGGGAGATAGAGAGAGAGTGTTCTACTATGTAAGGGAGAGAGAGATAGAGTGTTCTACTATGTAAGGGAGATAGGGAGAGAGTGTTCTACTATGTAAGGGAGATAGGGAGAGAGTGTTCTACTATGTAAGGGAGATAGGGAGATAGGGAGAGAGTGTTCTACTATGTAAGGGAGATAGGGAGATAGAGAGAGAGTGTTCTACTATGTAAGGGAGATAGGGAGATAGAGAGAGAGTGTTCTACTATGTATGGGAGATAGGGAGAGAGTGTTCTACTATGTAAGGGAGATAGAGAGAGAGTGTTCTACTATGTAAGGGAGATAGGGAGATAGAGAGAGAGTGTTCTACTATGTAAGGGAGATAGGGATATATAGAGAGAGTGTTCTACTATGTAAGGGAGATAGGGAGATAGAGAGAGAGTGGTCTACTATGTAAGGGAGATAGGGATAGAGTGTTCTACTATGTAAGGGAGATAGGGATAGGGAGAGAGTGTTCTACTATGTAAGGGAGTCTAGGTTTCTTGTTATAAATTAGAAGTAATCTACATCTACAGATGGACTATCCAAATAAAGTGTAACCGATTTTCACTTCCAAGGAAGGAAGAAAGGATCATTCAATCAAACCCCATTGCCATTTCAACGTCATCCCCCTCCTCCCGGGTGGTAGGAGGGGGTAGAGGGGAGGGGAGAGGGGGAGGGGAGGGGAGGGGAGGGGAGGGGAGGGGGTAGGGGGAGGGGAGAGGGGGAGGGGAGGGGAGAGGGGGTAGGGGGAGGGGAGAGGGGGTAGAGGGGGGGAGAGGGGGTAGGGGAGGGGAGAGGGGGTAGGGGGGGGAGGGGGTAGGGGGAGAGGGGGTAGAGGGGGGGAGAGGGGGTAGGGGGAGGGGAGGGGGTAGGGGGGGGAGGGGGAGGGGGAGGGGAGAGGGGGAGGGGGAGGGGAGGGGTAGGGGGAGGGGAGAGGGGGGGTAGGGGGAGGGGAGAGGGGGTAGGGGGAGGGGAGAGGGGGGGTAGGGGGAGGGGAGAGGGGGTAGGGGAGGGGAGGGGGAGGGGGGAGGGGGAGGGGGAGGGGAGAGGGGGTAGGGGGAGGGGGAGGGGAGGGGGGGGAGAGGGGGGGGAGGGGGTAGGGGGAGGGGAGGGGGTAGAGGGAGGGGAGAGGGGGTAGAGGGGAGGGGGAGGGGGTAGGGGGGGGAGGGGAGAGGGGGGAGAGGGGGTAGGGGGAAGAGGGGGAGGGGAGGGGAGAGGGGGTAGGGGGGGGAGGGGAGAGGGAGGGGGAGGTGATGGGGCCTTTAGACAGCATCACACCCTCACATCGTACCAGCCAGACAACCAGCCCAGCTCTGAGCTCTGAGCTCAGGTCCAGCCCTGAGACCCACATCAGAGGTTCTGTATCACACAGTATTACTGTCTGTCTGTCTGCTCAGGGCTGGAGACATGGTGTCTGTCTGTCTGTCTCCTCAGGGACATGGTGTCTGTCTGTCTGTCTCCTCAGGGACATGGTGTCTGTCTGTCTGTCTCCTCAGGGACATGGTGTCTCCTCAGGGACATGGTGTCTGTCTCCTCAGGGACATGGTGTCTGTCTGTCTCCTCAGGGACATGGTGTCTGTCTGTCTCCTCAGGGACATGGTGTCTGTCTGTCTCCTCAGGGACATGGTGTGTCTCCTCAGGGACATGGTGTCTGTCTGTCTGTCTCCTCAGGGACATGGTGTCTGTCTGTCTCCTCAGGGACATGGTGTCTGTCTGTCTCCTCAGGGACATGGTGTCTGTCTGCCTCCTCAGGGACATGGTGTCTGTCTGTCTCCTCAGGGACATGGTGTCTGTCTGTCTCCTCAGGGACATGGTGTCTGTCTGTCTCCTCAGGGACATGGTATCTGTCTCCTCAGGGACATGGTGTATGTCTGTCTCCTCAGGGACATGGTGTCTGCCTCCTCAGGGACATGGTGTCTGTCTCCTCAGGGACATGGTGTCTGTCTCCTCAGGGACATGGTGTCTGTCTGTCTCCTCAGGAACATGGTGTGTGCCCGGTCAGGCTGCTCTGAATAAGCGCTGGGACAGAAATAGTCAAGTGTTTAATTTTAACTGAGTTAACTAATCAGAAGTCATTATAGACCATGTCTAGCCAGAACAACAACAAAGGTCGTAGAGAGGCTCAGGGCCTGACACCGGGACGACGGAGCAGGCTCAGGGCCTGACACAGGGACGACAGAGCAGGCTCGGGGCCTGACACAGGGACGACAGAGCAGGCTCGGGCCCTGACACCGGGACGACAGAGCAGGCTCAGGGCCTGACACCGGGACGACAGAGCAGGCTCGGGGCCTGACACCGGGACGACAGAGCAGGCTCAGGGCCTGACACCGGGACGACAGAGCAGGCTCGGGGCCTGACACCGGGACGACAGAGCAGGCTCGGGCCTGACACCGGGACGACAGAGCAGGCTCGGGGCCTGACACAGGGACGACAGAGCAGGCTCGGGGCCTGACACCGGGACGACAGAGCAGGCTCGGGCCCTGACACCGGGACGACAGAGCAGGCTCAGGGCCTGACACCGGGACGACAGAGCAGGCTCAGGGCCTGACACCGGGACGACAGAGCAGGCTCAGGGCCTGACACCGGGACGACAGAGCAGGCTCAGGGCCTGGCACCGGGACGACAGAGCAGGCTCGGGCCTGACACCGGGACGACAGAGCAGGCTCGGGCCCTGACACCGGGACGACAGAGCAGGCCCACTCTGTTACTAAGGACCTCTGTTAGGCCTCTTGAATCTCTGCTCCAGCCACTGTGTCTCAATACAAGCCCTGAGGCAACATTTGTCTTCTCTTCTCCTAGTGGGAGATAACGTGGTTCTGATGGCCAGTCAGTCAGTGATCTCTGCACCCAGAACTCTCTTCTCCTAGAGGGAGATAACGTGGTTCTGATGGCCAGTCAGTCAGGGATCTCTGCTCCCAGAACTCTCTTCTCCTAGAGGGAGATAACGCTGTTCTGATGGCCAGTCAGTCAGGGATCTCTGCTCCCAGAACTCTCTTCTCCTAGAGGGAGATAACGCTGTTCTGATGGCCAGTCAGTCAGTGATCTCTGCTCCCAGAACTCTCTTCTCCTAGAGGGAGATAACGCTGTTCTGATGGCCAGTCAGTCAGTGATCTCTGCTCCCAGAACTCTCTTCTCCTAGAGGGAGATAACGCTGTTCTGATGGCCAGTCAGTCAGTGATCTCTGCACCCAGAACTCTCCTCTCCGAGTGGGAGATAACGTGGTTCTGATGGCCAGTCAGTCAGTGATCTCTGCACCCAGAACTCTCCTCTCCTTATCAGTGGGAGATAATCAGACATTTCTGAAGGAGGTGGTATCTATCTGGGCTGTAGATAAAACACAATGCTTTTATAACACAGGGCTTTGTCACTTCCACGAGAATGGGGGTCGGAGGGGAAATACAGGCCCTAAAGCATGACCTTTGTCCTGACCAGCCAAGGTCACAGGATAAACAGACTGGTAAGGCTGTGGCGGATGGGCTGGTAAACAGTCAGTAAACAGGAAACAGTCAACCATAAACATAGTCATGATGAACAGGCTGTCCTGATAAACAGTCAGTCAGGATAAACAGCCTGTCATGATGAACAGTCTGTCATAATAAACAGTCTGTCATGTTAAACATCCTGTCATGATAAACAGTCAGGCATGAAAAACAGGTGGTAAAGCTGTAGCAGATGGGCTGGTAAACAGTCAGTCAGGATAAACATAGTCATGATAAACAGTCTGTCATGATAAACAGTCAGTCAGGATAAACATAGTCATGATGAACAGGCTGTCATGATAAACAGCCTGTCATGATAAACATCCTGTCATGATAAACAGTCAGTCATGATAAACATCCAGTCATGATAAACAGGCTGTCATGATAAACAGCCTGTCATGATAAACATCCTGTCATGATAAACAGCCTGTCATGATAAACATCCTGTCATGATAAACAGCCTGTCATGATAAACATTCAGTCATGATAAACAGCCTGTCATGATAAACAGTCAGTCATGATAAACAGCCTGTCATGATAAACAGTCAGTCATGATAAACAGTCAGTCATGATAAACAGTCAGTCATGATAAACAGTCAGTCATGATAAACAGCCTGTCATGATAAACAGTCAGTCATGATAAACAGTCAGTCATGATAAACAGTCAGTCATGATAAACAGCCTGTCATGATAAACAGTCAGTCATGATAAACAGTCAGTCATGATAAACAGTCAGTCATGATAAACAGCCTGTCATGATAAACAGTCAGTCATGATAAACAGTCAGTCATGATAAACAGTCAGTCATGATAAACAGCCTGTCATGATAAACAGTCAGTCATGATAAACAGCCTGTCATGATAAACAGTCAGTCATGATAAACAGTCAGTCATGATAAACAGCCTGTCATGATAAACAGTCAGTCATGATAAACAGTCAGTCATGATAAACAGTCAGTCATGATAAACAGTCAGTCATGATAAACAGTCAGTCATGATAAACAGCCTGTCATGATAAACAGTCAGTCATGATAAACAGTCAGTCATGATAAACAGTCAGTCATGATAAACAGCCTGTCATGATAAACAGTCAGTCATGATAAACAGTCAGTCATGATAAACAGCCTGTCATGATAAACAGTCAGTCATGATAAACAGTCAGTCATGATAAACAGTCAGTCAAGTGGAAAACACAAGAAACAAAAGGAAAACAAACAAACCAACTTTAGTAAACATTACAAGTTTTAAAAGAACAGAGACATTTTCAAATGTCATATTATTGGCTGTACAGTGTTGAAACGATGTGCAAATAGTTGTAGTTTGAAAGGGAAGACAAATAAATAGATAAATATGGGTTGTATTTACAATGGTGTTTGTTCTTCACTGGTTGCCCTTTTCTCGTGGCAACAGGTCACACATCTTGCTGCTGTGATGGCACACTGTGGTATTTCACCCAGTAGATATGGGAGTTTTATCCATATTTGATTTGTTTTCAAATTCTTTGTGGATCTGTGTGATCTGAGGGAAATATGTCTGCCTACAGCGACCTCTCTCAATAGCAAGGCTCATTGAGTCTGTACATAGTCAAGGATGTTTTTGTTAATCTGGGGTCAGTCAGGTATTTTGCCAAATAGCATTCTAGTTTGCTCTGTTTTTTGTTAATTCTTTCCAATGTGTTAAGTAATTATCTTTTTGTTTTCTCATAATGTGGTTGGGTCTAATTGTGCTGCTGTCCTGGGGCTCTGTGGGGTGTGTTTGTGTTTGTGAACAGAGCCCCATGACCAGCTTGCTTAGGGGACTCTTCTCCAGGTTCATCTCTCTGTAGGTGATGGCTTTGTTATGGAAGGTTTGGGAATCGCTTCCTTTTAGGTGGTCATAGAATTTAACAGCTCTTTTCTGGATTTTGATGATTAGTGGATATAGTCCTAATTGTGATCTGCATACATTATTTGGTGTTTTACGTTGTACACAAATTATATTTTTGCAGAATTCTGCAATTTGGTGTTTGTCCCATTTAGTGAATTATTGCTTGGTGAGCAGGTAACTTCCACAAGGCTGTCAACCATCTAAGAGACAAGACGGGCCTTCTATGCCATCCAAAGGAACCAATGGGCTCTATGACTGATTCAACCATCTAAGAGACAAGACGGGCCTTCTATGCCATCCAAAGGAACCATTGAGGGCAATGGGCTCTATGACTGATTCAACCATCTAAGAGACGGGCCTTCTATGCCATCCAAAGGAACCATTGAGGGCAATGGGCTCTATGACTGATTCAACCATCTAAGAGACGGGCCTTCTATGCCATCCAAAGGAACCATTGAGGGCAATGGGCTCTATGACTGATTCAACCATCTAAGAGACGGGCCTTCTATGCCATCCAAAGGAACCATAGAGGGCAATGGGCTCTATGACTGATTCAACCATCTAAGAGACGGGCCTTCTATGCCATCCAAAGGAACCATAACGGGCAATGGGCTCTATGACTGATTCAACCATCTAAGAGACGGGCCTTCTATGCCATCCAAAGGAACCATAGAGGGCAATGGGCTCTATGACTGATTCAAGTATTTTTAGCCAGATCCTAATTGGTTGAATTTTATGTTCCTTTTATTTAGGTCGCCACAGACTAGTACACGTCCCTGGGCCTGGAAATGATTGATTTCCCCCTCCAGGATGGAGAAGCTGTCTTCATTAAAGTGTGTGTGGGGGGTATACTGTAGGATGGAGAAACTGTCTTCATTAAAGTGGTGGGGGGATATACTGTAGGATGGAGAGCTGTCTTCATTAAAGTGGGGGGTATACTGTAGGATGGAGAAACTGTCTTCATTAAAGTGTGGGGCAATGGGCTCTATGACTGATCAACCATGGGGGATACTGAGATGGAGGCTGTCTTCATTAAAGTGGGGGGATATACTGTAGGAAGAAGCTGTCTTCATTAAAGTGAGGGGGATATACTGTAGGATGGAGAAGCTGGGTGGGGGGATATACTGTAGGATGGAGAAGCTGTCTTCATTAAAGTGGGGGGATATACTGTAGGATGGAAGCTGTCTTCATTAAAGTGGGGGATATACTGATGGAGAAGCTGTCTTCATTAAAGTGGGGGGATATACTGTAGGATGGAGAAGCTGTCTTCATTAAAGGGTAGGATGGGGCTGTCTTCATTAAAGTGGGGGTATACTGTATGGAGAACTGTCTTCATTAAAGTATACTTAGGAGAGAAGCTGTCTTGGGGGATATACTGTTGAAGAAGTGTGGGGGATATACTGTAGGATGGAGAAGCTGTCTTCATTAAAGGGCCTGGAAATGATTATACTGTAGGATGGAGAAGCTGTCTTCATTAAAGTGGGGGGGATATACTGTAGGATGGAGAAGCTGTCTTCATTAAAGTGGGGGGATATACTGTAGGATGGAGAAGCTGTCTTCATTAAAGTGGGGGGGGTATACTGTAGGATGGAGAAGCTGTCTTCATTAAAGTGGGGGGGATATACTGTAGGATGGAGAAGCTGTCTTCATTAAAGTGGGGGGTATACTGTAGGATGGAGAAGCTGTCTTCATTAAAGTGGGGGGGATATACTGTAGGATGGAGAAGCTGTCTTCATTAAAGTGTAGGGGGGGATATACTGTAGGATGGAGAAGCTGTCTTCATTAAAGTAGGATGGAGGGGTATACTGTAGGATGGAGAAGCTGTCTTCATTAAAGTGGGGGATATACTGTAGGATGGAGAAGCTGTCTTCATTAAAGTGGGGGGATATACTGTAGGATGGAGAAGCTGTCTTCATTAAAGTGGGGGGGGATATACTGTAGGATGGAGAAGCTGTCTTCATTAAAGTGGGGGGTATACTGTAGGATGGAGAAACTGTCTTCATTAAAGTGGGGGGATATACTGTAGGATGGAGAAGCTGTCTTCATTAAAGTAGGTGGGGGGATATACTGTAGGATGGAGAAACTGTCTTCATTAAAGTGGGGGGGATATACTGTAGGATGGAGAAACTGTCTTCATTAAAGTGGGGGGGGTATACTGTAGGATGGAGAAGCTGTCTTCATTAAAGTGGGGGGGATATACTGTAGGATGGAGAAGCTGTCTTCATTAAAGTGGGGGGGGATATACTGTAGGATGGAGAAGCTGTCTTCATTAAAGTGGGGGGGGATATACTGTAGGATGGAGAAGCTGTCTTCATTAAAGTGGGGGGGATATACTGTAGGATGGAGAAGCTGTCTTCATTAAAGTGGGGGATATACTGTAGGATGGAGAAGCTGTCTTCATTAAAGGAGAAGCTGGGGGATATACTGTAGGATGGAGAAGCTGTCTTCATTAAAGTGGGGGGATATACTGTAGGATGGAGAAGCTGTCTTCATTAAAGTGGGGGGTATACTGTAGGATGGAGAAGCTGTCTTCATTAAAGTGGGGGGATATACTGTAGGATGGAGAAGCTGTCTTCATTAAAGTGGGGGGGTATACTGTAGGATGGAGAAGCTGTCTTCATTAAAGTGGGGGGGGATATACTGTAGGATGGAGAAGCTGTCTTCATTAAAGTGGGGGGGGTATACTGTAGGATGGAGAAACTGTCTTCATTAAAGTGGGGGGATATACTGTAGGATGGAGAAGCTGTCTTCATTAAAGTGGGGGGATATACTGTAGGATGGAGAAGCTGTCTTCATTAAAGTGGGGGGTATACTGTAGGATGGAGAAACTGTCTTCATTAAAGTGGGGGGATATACTGTAGGATGGAGAAGCTGTCTTCATTAAAGTGGGGGGTATACTGTAGGATGGAGAAGCTGTCTTCATTAAAGTGGGGGGATATACTGTAGGATGGAGAAGCTGTCTTCATTAAAGTGGGGGGATATACTGTAGGATGGAGAAGCTGTCTTCATTAAAGTAGGATGGGGGGATATACTGTAGGATGGAGAAGCTGTCTTCATTAAAGTGGGGGATATACTGTAGGATGGAGGGATATACTGTAGGATGGAGAAGCTGTCTTCATTAAAGTGTAGGATGGGGGGGGATATACTGTAGGATGGAGAAGCTGTCTTCATTAAAGTGGGGGGGGGGATATACTGTAGGATGGAGAAGCTGTCTTCATTAAAGTGGGGGGGGATATACTGTAGGATGGAGAAGCTGTCTTCATTAAAGTGGGGGGATATACTGTAGGATGGAGAAGCTGTCTTATTAAACTGTAGGATGGAGAAGCTGTCTTCATTAAAGTGGGGGGGATATACTGTAGGATGGAGAAGCTGTCTTCATTAAAGTGGGGGGATATACTGTAGGATGGAGAAGCTGTCTTCATTAAAGTGGGGGATATACTGTAGGATGGAGAAGCTGTCTTCATTAAAGTGGGGGGTATACTGTAGGATGGAGAAGCTGTCTTCATTAAAGTGGGGGGATATACTGTAGGATGGAGAAGCTGTCTTCATTAAAGTGGGGGGATATACTGTAGGATGGAGAGGCTGTCTTCATTAAAGTGGGGGGGGATATACTGTAGGATGGAGAGGCTGTCTTCATTAAAGTGGGGGGGGATATACTGTAGGATGGAGAAGCTGTCTTCATTAAAGTGGGGGGGGAATACTGTAGGATGGAGAAGCTGTCTTCATTAAAGTGGGGGGTATACTGTAGGATGGAGAAGCTGTCTTCATTAAAGTGGGGGGGGGTATACTGTAGGTAGAACACATGAGGAAATGTTTCTCCGTTGAGATCATTTCCTTATTCATTTCTAGCCAGATGTAAAATGTTCCTGTTTTGACTCATTTAATAGAGTGGGTTAGGTCTGCTCTATACCAAATTAGCATACCCCTTGAGTCTCTTCCCTGTTTCACACCTGGTAGTTTGGTGGATGGGACTTCCCGCTCACTCTGTCTCCTTCTGTCCCTATCCGTCTCTGTGTCCACTTAGTTCCCCCCCCTGTCTCTCTCTCTCTCCCGCTCTCTCTGTCTCCTTCTGTCCCTATCCGTCTCTGTGTCCACTTAGTTCCCCCTCCTGTCTCCCTGTCTCTCTGTCTCTCTCTGTCTCCCTGTCTCTCTGTCTCCTTCTGTCCCTATCCGTCTCTGTGTCCACTTAGTTCCCCCCCCCGTCTCTCTGTCTCCTTCTGTCCCTATCCGTCTCTGTGTACACTTAGTTCCCCCCCGTCTCTCTCTGTCTCCTTCTGTCCCTATCTGTCTCTCTGTCTCTCTGTCTCCTTCTGTCCCTATCCGTCTCTATGTACACTTAGTTCCCCCGTCTCTCTGTCTCCTTCTGTCCCTATCCGTCTCTGTGTCCACTTAGTTCCCCCCTCTCTGTCTCTCTGTCTCTCTGTCTCCTTCTGTCCCTATCCGTCTCTATGTACACTTAGTTCCCCCCTGTCTCTCTGTCTCCTTCTGTCCCTATCCGTCTCTGTGTCCACTTAGTTCCCCCCTGTCTCTCTGTCTCTCTGTCTCCTTCTGTCCCTATCCATCTCTGTGTCCACTTAGTTCCCCCCTGTCTCTCTGTCTCTCTGTCTCCTTCTGTCCCTATCCGTCTCTGTGTCCACTTAGTTCCCCCTGTCTCTCTCTCTCTCCCGGTCTCTCTGTCTCCTTCTGTCCCTATCCGTCTCTGTGTCCACTTAGTTCCCCCCCCTCCTGTCTCCCTGTCTCTCTGTCTCTCTGTCTGTCTCCCTGTCTCTCTCTGTTTCCCTGTCTCTCTGTCTCCTTCTGTCCCTATCCATCTCTGTGCACACTTAGTTCCCCCTGTCTCCCTGTCTCTCTGTCTCCCTGTCTCTCTGTCTCCTTCTGTCCCTATCCATCTCTGTGTCCACTTAGTTCCCCCCTGTCTCTCTGTCTCCTTCTGTCCCTATCCTTCTCTGTGTCCACTTAGTTTCCCCCTGTCTCCCTGTCTCTCTGTCTCCTTCTATCCCTATCCGTCTCTATGTACACTTAGTTCCCCCTGTCTCTCTGTCTCCTTCTGTCCCTATCCGTCTCTTTGTACACTTAGTTCCCCCTGTCTCTCTGTCTCCTTCTGTCCCTATCCGTCTCTATGTACACTTAGTTCCCCCTGTCTCTCTGTCTCCTTCTGTCCCTATCCGTCTCTATGTACACTTAGTTCCCCCTGTCTCTCTGTCTCCTTCTGTCCCTATCCGTCTCTGTGTCCACTTAGTTCCCCCCTGTCTCCCTGTCTCTCTCTGTCTCCCTGTCTCTCTGTCTCCTTCTGTCCCTATCCGTCTCTGTGTCCACTTAGTTCCCCCCCCTGTCTCCCTGTCTCTCTCTGTCTCCCTGTCTCTCTGTCTCCCTGCCTCTCTGTCTCCTTCTGTCCCTATCCGTCTCTGTGTACACTTAGTTCCGCCCCCTGTCTCTCTCTGTCTGTCTGTGTATGTACAGGCCTCATTGCCTTAATGGATGAGTTAGCTGTTAACAGTTAAACCCATCATCAGCATGTAAAGAGCCGAGGCGACATCAGGCTCGTAGCTCTGTAGATGGAGAGACTGATACCAGCAGGACTCTAACACCTTATCTTATCACAGACATCAGCGCTGAGGGAGGATCCGCCCCCTTCGCCACATCGATAAGCAGCGTTTTATGTCCCTCCAGTGCTCTTTGGCAGGTTGTAATCACGGCTACGCCCATCGGGGACTGGGGTGATGCACACAGGCGTCGTCCCAAATGGCACCCTATGCCCTATATGGCTCACTAGTTTTGACCAGGGCCCATAGGGATATGCAGGGACTAGGGTGTGATTTGGGACGCAGACACAGCCGCCCCCTTGCTGCCCGGTGAGGCTGGAGAGGGTAGAGGGAGACAGGACTAGGGAAGTCAACCGTCAGGGGCTCACTGGCTCCACGTCTGTCTGGGGAGGAGGCTGTTGTTAAGGTAACAAAGTCCATTGTCAAGCTAAGGTTTAGTATACAAGGAAGGAAGGAAGGAAGGAAGGAAGGAAGGCAGGCAGGCAGGCAGGCAGGTCGATAGACAGACAGGCAGGCAGGCAGGCAGGCAGACAGACAGACAGACAGACAGACAGACAGACAGACAGACAGACAGACAGACAGACAGACAGACAGACAGGTCGATAGATCAATAGATAAAAAGCTCTCTCCCTGGTTGCTATGTGCTGACTTGCGGCTCTCGAGTGGCGCAGCTGTCTAATGCACTGCATCTCGGTGCTAGAGGCGCCACTACAGACCCTGGTTCGATTCCAGGCTGTATCACAACCGGCTGTGATTGGGAGTCCCTTAGGGCGGCGCACAATTGGCCCAGCGTCGTCCGGGATAGAGTTTGGCCGGGATAGGCCTTCATTGTAAATAAGAATTTGTTCTTAATAACTGACTTGCCTAATTAAATAAAGATTTAAAAATATATAATCAAAACAAACTCTTTATCCACCTTTAGATGTCGTAGCGTTACGTTGTCTTAGTATGTATCACAACAATATAGCAGATAGAGAACAGCATCTACACAGGCTCTGACCACAGATACTGCCCCTCTTGTTGATAACGTTATCACAACAACATAGCAGATAGAGAACAGCATTGATACAGGCCTCGACCAACGTTATCAACAAGAGGAGCAGTATCTGTGGTCAGAGCCTGTATCGATGCTGTTCTCTATCTGATATATTGTTGTGATAAAGCTGATAACAGGTATCATAATTCATAGCTAGGTTGTTGTGAGTCTTTGTGTGTCGTCATGATGAAGTTGCTTTACTGCAATGATACTCCAGTACTACTGACAATACAATAATAACCCCACTATAAAGCCCTGTTATATACATTATACAATAATAACCCCACTGTAGGCCCTGTTATATACATTATACAATAATAACCCCACTGTAGGCCCTGTTATATACATTATACAATAATAACCCCACTATAAGGCCCTGTTATATATATTATACAATAATAACCCCACTATAAGGCCCTGTTATATACATTATACAATAATAACCCCACTATAAGGCCCTGTTATATAGATTATACAATAATAACCCCACTGTAAGGCCCTGTTATATACATTATACAATAATAACCCCACTATAAGGCCCTGTTATATACATTATACAATAATAACCCCACTATAAGGCCCTGTTATATACAATAATAAGGCCCTGTTATAGACATTATACAATAATAACCCCACTATAAGGCCCTGTTATATACATTATACAATAATAACCCCACTATAAGGCCCTGTTATATACAATAATAACCCCACTGTAAGGCCCTGTTATATACATTATACAATAATAACCCCACTATAAGGCCCTGTTATATACATTATACAATAATAACCCCACTATAAGGCCCTGTTATATACATTATACAATAATAACCCCACTATAAGGCCCTGTTATATACATTATACAATATAACCCCACTATAAGGCCCTGTTATATACAATAATAACCCCACTGTAAGGCCCTGTTATAGACATTATACAATAATAACCCCATATAAGGCCCTGTTATATACATTATACAATAATAACCCCACTATAAGGCCCTGTTATATACATACAATAATAACCCCACTGTAAGGCCCTGTTATATACATTATACAATAATAACCCCACTATAGGCCCTGTTATATACATTATATAATACAGGCCCTGTTATATACATTATAATAACCCCACTATAAGGCCCTGTTATATACATTATACAATAATAACCCCACTATAAGGCCCTGTTATATACATTATACAATAATAATCATATACTATAAGGCCCTGTTATATACATTATACAATAATAACACTATAAGGCCCTGTTATATACATTATACAATAATAACCCCACTATAAGGCCCTGTTATATGCATTATACAATAAGGCCCTGTTATATACATTATACAATAATAACCCCACTATAAGGCCCTGTTATATAGATTATACAATAATAACCCCACTATAAGGCCCTGTTATATACATTATACAATAATAACCCCACTATAAGGCCCTGTTATATACATTATACAATAATAACCCATCCAACACCAGGGTCCATCCACCAGGGTCCATCCAACACCAGGGTCCATCCAACACCAGGGTCCATCCAACACCGTGGTCCATCCAACACCAGGGTCCATCCAACACCAGGGTCCATCCAACACTGAGGTCCATCCAACACCAGGGTCCATCCAACACCATCCAACACCATAGTCCATCCAACCCAGAGGTCCATCCAACACCATCCAACACCATAGTCCATCATCCAACACAGAGGTCCATCAGACACCAGGGTCCATCCAACCAACCAACACCAGGGTCCATTCATCCAACACCAGGGTCCATCCAACACCGTGGGTCCATCCAACACCAGGGTCCATCCAACACCAGGGTCCATCCAACACCGGGTCCATCCAACACCAGGGTCCATCCAACACCAGGGTCCACCAGGGTCCATCCAACACCAGGGTCCATCCAGGGTCCATCACCAGGTCCATCCAACACCGTAGTCCATCCAACACCAGGGTCCATCCAACACCAGGGTCCATCCAACACCAGGGTCCATCCAACACCAGGGTCCATCCAACACCAGGGTGTTACGCACGCCTCTATGAAGAGGGAACGCAACACCCTGCTACAACTAAACTCTCTGTGAAGTGAAAAAGGTATGGACTGTAGGTGCAAGTAAGAATGACAACAAGCAGAATGTGGTACCGTTTACAAGGACTTTATTCCTTTACACGGTAATATGGGGAAAAGGGGCTGGATGGAACCAAAGCAAAGAAAGTAAATCTCAAAGCCCCCCCCCCTCTCCTATCTCACCTGCCTACCCACTACTTACCTAATTTAGCACCACCTGGTGCCCTAACCAAAATACAAGGGATGGTCCGCCCAGGTCTTACCTAGTGTGTCTAGACAGCGAATATGCTACGGGTATATGTATGCCCGCGGGCCTCTTGCCTAAGCACTCCCTAGGTGCCTTCCCCTTCCCCCCTGGGAACAAATGAAACAGAATATTAAACAATTTCAAACAAACTAAGAAACAAAAGGATGTCAAATAAGCTCTATCTGAGCAACAAACTCACAGAACATACCACTTTCCAGCAAAATCAACCTCTATCACAATCAATCTCAGCAATCCCTACCTCCAGCAAAATCTCTACCTCCAAAAAGATATCTTCCCCCTGAACAGAACACTGGCTTTTATATAGTGTCAGAAGGAATGGATAATTGGAGACAGCTGCGTCTTGACGAGGGGGCGGGGTCAGCTCTCCAATTAGCCCTGGAGTCGACCAATCAGCTGCTTGAGGGATTTCAGGAAGCCATTTCCTGAAATAAACACATGCAAATACACAATCTACAACACATAATCTGGGGAACGTAACACAGGGTCCATCCAACACCGTAGTCCATCCAACACCAGGGTCCATCCAACACCAGGGTCCATCCAACACCAGGGTCCATCCAACACCAGGGTCCATAAAACACCGTAGTCCATCCAACACCAGGATCCATCCAACACCAGGGTCCATCCAACACCAGGGTCCATCCAACACCAGGGTCCATCCAACACCGTGGTATATCCAACACCAGGGTCCATAAAACACCGTAGTCCATCCAACACCGTAGTCCATCCAACACCAGGGTCCATCCAACACCAGGGTCTATCCAACACCGTGGTCCATCCAACACCAGGGTCCATAAAACACCAGGGTCCATCTAACACCGTGGTCCATCCAACACCAGGGTCCATCTAACACCGTGGTCCATCCAACACCAGGGTCCATCCAACACCAGGGTCCATCCAACACCAGGGTCCATCCAACACCAGGGTCCATCTAACACCAGGGTCCATCTAACACCAGGGTCCATCCAACACCATCCAACACCAGGGTCCATTCAACACCAGGGTCCATCCAACACCAGGGTCCATAAAACACCAGGGTCCATCTAACACCGTGGTCCATCCAACACCAGGGTCCATCTAACACATCTAACACCATCTAACACCAGGGTCCATCCAACACCATCCAACACCAGGGTCCATCCAACACCAGGGTCCATCCAACACCAGGGTCCATCCAACACCAGGGTCCATCCAACACCAGGGTCCATCCAACACCAGGGTCCATCCAACACCAGGGTCCATCCAACACCATCCAACACCAGGGTCCATCCAACACCAGGGTCCATCCAACACCAGGGTCCATCCAACACCAGGGTCCATCCAACACCATCCAACACCAGGGTCCATCCAACACCAGGGTCCATCCAACACCAGGGTCCATCCAACACCATCCAACACCAGGGTCCATCCAACACCAGGGTCCATCCAACACCAGGGTCCATCCAACACCATCCAACACCAGGGTCCATCCAACACCATCCAACACCAGGCCTTCTTCAAGTTCAGATGGATGTTTTGCCATTTTTCACCAACACAGAGTAATATCAGGGTGATCCATGGCAGGTTGCACCACGTGGTGATGGGCTCCCACTGCCATCACAATATTATTTTAACCTATTTATCTAGCCAAGTCCGTTATTAAGAACAAATTCTGACTCCGGCCAAACCTGGACGACCCTATGGGATTCACAATCACTTGCCGGATGTGATACAGCCTGGATTCGAACCGGGGACTGTAGTGACGCCCTTTGCACCGAGATGCAGTGCCTTAGACCGCTGCGCCACTCGGCGAGGCCTACGCTGACATAGAGAGGAAAGAAATGACTTCCCTTTGTCTTGTGGATTTCTTTAAGGACTGAGGAAGGGGTGCAGGAAGCGTTTGACTGGACTATTCGCACCTGCTTTGTCCTGTGTAAGTGACACACAACACTTTGGTTTGATATTGGCCTGGTAGCTCAATCTCTTCAGATACATAGAGTCTGATAAGGCAGGGCACTGCCTCTGTGTCTCCTCTCCTCTCCCTGAAAAATAAAAAAACCTTGAGTTAAACTGGTTTAGAGGAGATAACAGGATCTATTGAAGCACCGAACAATCTGTATCTGAGCTACGCTGTTCTGCTCCTCCCTCCCATCCCCATCCCCAACCCTCCCCCTAACCCATCCCCATCCCCAGCCCTCCCTCCTAACCCCCCAGCCCTCCCTCCTAACCCAGCCCTCCCCTAACCCATCCCCAGCCCTCCCCCTAACCCAGCCCTCCCTCCCATCCCCATCCCCGACCCTCCCCCTAACCCATCCCCATCCCCAGCCCTCCCTCCTAACCCCCCCCCATCCCTCCCCCCCTCCTAACCCAGCCCTCCCCCTAACCCATCCCCAGCCCTCCCTCCTAACCCAGCCCTCCCTCCTAACCCAGCCCTCCACCTAACCCAGCCCTCCCCCCCTAACCCAGCCCTCCCTCCTAACCCATCCCTCCCTCCTAACCCATCCCCAGCCCTCCCTCCTAACCCATCCCCAGCCCACCCTCCTAACCCATCCCCAGCCCTCCCTCCCCTAACCCAGCCCTCCCCTAACCCATCCCCAGCCCTCCAGCCCCCCCTCCCCAGCCCTCCCATCCTAACCCATCCCCCTCCATCCTAACCCATCCCCAGCCCTCCCTCCTAACCCATCCCCAGCCCTCCCCCCTAACCCAGCCCCCCCCTCCCTCCTAACCCAGCCCTCCCTCCCTCCCTCCCAACCCAGCCCTCCCTCCCTCCTAACCCAGCCCTCCCTCCCCCCCTAACCCAGCCCTCCCCCTAACCCCCCCTAACCCAGCCCTCCCTCCAAACCAAGACCTCCCTCTCTCCCTCCCTAACCCAGCCCTCCCTCCCCCTAACCCAGCCCTCCCTCCCCCTAACCCAGCCCTCCCTCCCTCCCTAACCCAGCCCTCCCTCCCCCTAATCCAGCCCTCCCTCCCTCCTAACCCAGCCCTCCCTCCCTCCTAACCCAGCCCTCCCTCCCTCCTAACCCAGCCCTCCCCTAACCCATCCCCAGCACTCCCTCCTAACCCATCCCCAGCCCTCCCTCCTAACCCAGCCCTCCCTCCTAACCCAGCCCTCCCCCTAAACCAGCCCTCCCTCCTAACCCATCCCTCCCTCCTAACCCAGCCCTCCCTCCTAACCCATCCCCAGCCCTCCCTCCTAACCCAGCCCTCCCTCCTAACCCAGCCCTCCCTCCTAACCCAGCCCTCCCCTAACCCAGCCCTCCCCTAACCCAGCCCCAGCCCTCCCCTAACCCAGCCCTCCCTCCTAACCCAGCCCTCCCTCCTAACCCAGCCCTCCCTCCTAACCCAGCCCTCCCCCTAACCCAGCCCTCCCTCCAAACCCAGCCCTCCCTCCAAACCCAGCCCTCCCTCCCCCTAACCCAGCCCACCCTCCATCCTAACCCAGCCCTCCCTCCTAACCAAGCCCTCCCTCTCTCCCTCCTAACCCAGCCCTCCCTCCCCCTAACCCAGCCCTCCCTCCCCCTAACCCAGCCCTCCCTCCCTCCTAACCCAGCCCTCCCTCCCTCCTAACCCAGCCCTCCCTCCCTCCCCCTAATCCAGCCCTCCCTCCCTCCTAACCCAGCCCTCCCTCCCTCCTAACCCAGCCCTCCCTCCCTCCCTCCTACCTGAAACACATCTTACTCTTTATTGTGAGCAAAGGTCTGCAGCAGCTGGCACTGACAGGTCCGATGCTGAAGCTATCTTATCTCCCATCAGCTGGAAATATATGACCGAGAAAAGAGGAAAGAGACAGGAGGGAAGAGACAGGAGGGAAGAGACAGGAGGGAAGAGGGGAGGGACAGGAGGGAAGAGACAGGAGGGAGGAGACAGGAGGGAAGAGACAGGAGGGAAGAGGGGAGGGACAGGAGGGAGAGACAGGAGGGAAGAGACAGGAGGGAAGAGGGGAGGGACAGGAGGGAAGAGACAGGAGGGAAGAGGGGAGGGACAGGAGGTTGGGAGGGGAGGGACAGGAGGGAAGAGACAGGAGGTTGGGAGGGGAGGGATAGGAGGGAAGAGACAGGAGGTTTGGAAAGGAGGGACAGGAGAGAAGAGACAGGAGGGAAGAGACGGAAGGGACAGGAGGGAAGAGACAGGAGGAAGAGGGGAGGGACAGGAGGGAAGAGACAGGAGGGGAGAGACAGGAGGGAAGAGGGGAGGGACAGGAGGGAAGAGACAGGAGGATGGGAGGGGAAAGGAAATTAGGGAGAGGAGAAAAGAGGGGGCGAGGGATGGAGGGGGAGAGATAGGAGGAGAGGGAGGGGGAGAGGATGAAAAGAGGGGAGGATAAAAAGAATACGGACACACTCTCTGTACTAATACACACACACACACACACACACACACACACACACACACACACACACACACACACACACACACACACACACACATACCTCCCCAGGTGGTATAACAAATAAAGACAGTAAACGGTTTAGACAGCTTTAGATTGTGATGAACAACATCCTAATCAAGAGAAACAATGAAACCTCAGCTGGTCCCAGTCTATTCCTCAATCCAACCACCTCAGCTGGTCTCAGTCTATTCCTCAATCCAACCACCTCAGCTGGTCCCAGTCTATTCCTCAATCCAACCACCTCAGCTGGTCTCAGTCTATTCCTCAATCCAACCACCTCAGCTGGTCTCAGTCTATTCCTCAATCCAACCACCTCAGCTGGTCCCAGTCTATTCCTCAATCCAACCACCTCAGCTGGTCCCAGTCTATTCCTCAATCCAACCACCTCAGCTGGTCCCAGTCTATTCCTCAATCCAACCACCTCAGCTGGTCTCAATCTATTCCTCAATCCAACCACCTCAGCTGGTCCCAGTCTATTATTCAATCCAACCACCTCAGCTGGTCCCAGTCTATTCCTCAATCCAACCACCTCAGCTGGTCCCAGTCTATTCCTCAATCCAACCACCTCAGCTGGTCCCAGTCTATTCCTCAATCCAACCACCTCAGCTGGTCTCAGTCTATTCCTCAATCCAACCACCTCAGCTGGTCTCAGTCTATTCCTCAATCCAACCACCTCAGCTGGTCCCAGTCTATTCTTCAATCCAACCACCTCAGCTGGTCTCAGTCTATTCCTCAATCCAACCACCTCAGCTCGTCTCAGTCTATTCCTCAATCCAACCACCTCAGCTGGTCTCAGTCTATTCCTCAATCCAACCACCTCAGCTGGTCCCAGTCTATTCTTCAATCCAACCACCTCAGCTGGTCCCAGTCTATTATTCAATCCAACCACCTCAGCTGGTCCCAGTCTATTCTTCAATCCAACCACCTCAGCTGGTCCCAGTCTATTCCTCAATCCAACCACCTCAGCTGGTCCCAGTCTATTCTTCAATCCAACCACCTCAGCTGGTCCCAGTCTATTCCTCAATCCAACCACCTCAGCTGGTCCCAGTCTATTCCTCAATCCAACCACCTCAGCTGGTCCCAGTCTATTCCTCAATCCAACCACCTCAGCTGGTCCCAGTCTATTCCTCAATCCAACCACCTCAGCTGGTCCCAATCTATTCCTCAATCCAACCACCTCAGCTGGTCCCAGTCTATTATTCAATCCAACCACCTCAGCTGGTCCCAGTCTATTCCTCAATCCAACCACCTCAGCTGGTCCTCAGCTGGTCCCAGTCTATTATTCAATCCAACCACCTCAGCTGGTCTCAGTCTATTCCTCAATCCAACCACCTCAGCTGGTCCCAATCTATTCTTCAATCCAACCACCTCAGCTGGTCTCAGTCTATTCCTCAATCCAACCACCTCAGCTGGTCCCAGTCTATTCCTCAATCCAACCACCTCAGCTGGTCTCAGCTTCTAGTTCAGATCATATCTGGGATCTACACTACTGTCTAGTTCAGATCATATCTGGGATCTACACCACTGTCTAGTTCAGATCATATCTGGGATCTACACCACTGTCTAGTTCAGATCATATCTGGGATCTACACCACTGTCTAGTTCAGATCATATCTGGGATCTACACCACTGTCTAGTTCAGATCATATCTGGGATCTACACCACTGTCTAGTTCAGATCATATCTGGGATCTACACCACTGTCTAGTTCAGATCATATCTGGGATCTACACCACTGTCTAGTTCAGGTTTAGACAGACCACAGAAAGACCACAGACCACAGACAGACCACAGACAGACCACAGACAGACCACCGACAGACCACAGACCCACAGACAGACCACAGACCACAGACAGACCACAGACCACAGACAGACCACAGACCCACCCATCTCAGAGACTCAGCAGACAGGTTATAATGGTGTCACCTCAGAGACTCAGCAGACAGGTTATAATGGTGTCACCTCAGAGACTCAGCAGACAGGTTATAATGGTGTCATCTCAGAGACTCAGCAGACAGGTTATAATGGTGTCATCTCAGAGACTCAGCAGACAGGTTATAATGGTGTCATCTCAGACACTCAGCAGACAGGTGATAATGGTGTCCCAGCCCTCCCTCCCTCCTAACCCAGCCCTCCCTCCCTCCTAACCCAGCCCTCCCTCCCTCCCTCCTAACCCAGCCCTCCCTCCCTGAAACACATCTTACTCTTTATTGTGAGCAAAGGTCTGCAGCAGCTGGCACTGACAGGTCCGATGCTGAAGCTATCTTATCTCCCATCAGCTGGAAATATATGACCGAGAAAAGAGGAAAGAGACAGGAGGGAAGAGACAGGAGGGAAGAGGGGAGGGACAGGAGGGAAGAGACAGGAGGGAAGAGACAGGAGGTTGGGAGGGGAGGGACAGGAGGGAAGAGAGGTTGGGAGGGGAGGGACAGGAGGGAAGAGACAGGAGGTTGGGGGGGAGGGACAGGAGGGAAGAGACAGGAGGTTGGGGGGGAGGGACAGGAGGGAAGAGACAGGAGGTTGGGAGGGGGAGGGACAGGAGGGAAGAGACAGGAGGTTGGGAGGGGAGGGACAGGAGGGAAGAGACAGGAGGTTGGGAGGGGAGGGACAGGAGGGAAGGACAGGAGGTTGGGGGGGAGGACAGGGGAAGAGACAGGAGGTTGGGAGGGGAGGGACAGGAGGGAAGAGACAGGAGGTTGGGAGGGGAGGGACAGGAGGGAAGAGACAGGAGGTTGGGAGGGGAGGGACAGGAGGGAAGAGACAGGAGGTTGGGAGGGGAGGGACAGGAGGGAAGAGACAGGAGGTTGGGAGGGGAGGGACAGGAGGGAAGAGACAGGAGGTTGGGAGGGGAGGGACAGGAGGGAAGAGACAGGAGGGACAGGGGACAGAGAGGGAAGAGGGACAGGAGGAGAGACAGGGGAAAGAGGGGAGGGACAGGAGGGAAGAGGGACAGGAGGGAAGAGACAGGAGGGGAAGAGGGGAGGGAAGAGGGGAGGGACAGGAGGGAAGAGGGAGGGGAAGAGGGGAGGGACAGGAGGGAAGAGACAGGAGGGGAGGGGAGGGACAGGAGGGAAGGGGGGAGGGACAGGAGGGAGGGACAGGAGGGAAGAGACAGGAGGTTGGGAAGGGACAGGAGGGACAGGATGGGAGAGGGACAGGAGGGGAGACAGGAGGAGAGACAGGAGGTTGGGAGGGAGGGACAGGAGGGGAGGGACAGGAGGGAAGAGAGGGGAGGGAAGAGACAGGAGGGGAGGGGAGGGGAGGGACAGGAGGGAAGAGACAGGAGGGAAGAGGGGAGGGACAGGAGGGAAGAGACAGGAGGTTGGGAGGGGAGGGACAGGAGGGACAGGAGGTTGGGAGGGGAGGACAGGAGGTTGGGAGGGGAGGGACAGGAGGGAAGAGACAGGAGGGAAGAGACAGGAGGTTGGGAGGGGAGGGACAGGAGGGAAGAGACAGGAGGGGAAGAGGGGAGGGACAGGAGGGAAGAGACAGGAGGTTGGGAGGGGAGGGACAGGAGGGAAGAGACAGGAGGGGGAGGGGAGGGACAGGAGGGGGAAGAGACAGGAGGTTGGGAGGGGAGGGACAGGAGGGTTGGGAGGGACAGGAGGGAAGAGGGGAGGGACAGGAGGGAAGAGACAGGAGGGAAGAGGGGAGGGGGGAGGGACAGGAGGGAAGAGACAGGAGGGAAGAGGGGAGGGACAGGAGGGAAGGACAGGAGGTTGGGAGGGGAGGGACAGGAGGGAAGAGACAGGAGGTTGGGAGGGGAGGGACAGGAGGGAAGGACAGGAGGTTGGGAGGGGAGGGACAGGAGGGAAGAGACAGGAGGGAAGAGGAGGGGGAGGGGGACAGGAGGGAAGAGGGGAGGGACAGGAGGGAAGAGGGGAGGGACAGGAGGGAAGAGACAGGTGGTTGGGAAAGGAGGGACAGGAGGGAAGAGACAGGAGGAAGAGATGGGAGGGACAGGAGGGAAGAGACAGGAGGGAAGAGGGAGGGACAGGAGGGAAGAGACAGGAGGTTGGGAGGGGAGGGACAGGAGGGAAGAGACAGGAGGTTGGGAGGGGAAAGGAAATTAGGGAGAGGAGAAAAGAGGGGGGCGAGGGATGGAGAGATAGGAGGAGAGGGAGGGGGAGAGGAGAAAAGAGGGGAGGATAAAAAAGAATACGGACACACTCTCTGTACTAGTAATACACACACACACACACACACACATACCTCCCCAGGTGGTATAACAAATAAAGACAGTAAACGGTTTAGACAGCTTTAGATTGTGATGAACAACATCCTAATCAAGAGAAACAATGAAACCTCAGCTGGTCCCAGTCTATTCTTCAATCCAACCACCTCAGCTGGTCTCAGCTTCTAGTTCAGATCATATCCTCAATCAACCACCTCAGCTGGTCCCAGTCTATTCCTCAATCCAACCATCAGCTGGGATCTACACCACTGTCTATTCCTCAATCCAACCACCTCAGCTGGGATTTACACTCACTGTCTAGTTCAGATCAAACCATATCTGGGATTCTACACCACTGTCTGGTTCAGATCATATCTGGGATCTACACCACTGTCTGGTTCAGATCATATCTGGGATCTACACCACTGTCAGTTCAGTCATATCTGGGATCCAACACCACTGTCTAGTTCAGATCATATCTGGGATCTACACCACTGTCTAATTCAGATCATATCTGGGATCTACACCACTGTCTAGTTCAGACCATATCTGGGATCTACACCACTGTCTAGGTCAGATCATATCTGGGATCTACACTACTGTCTATGTCAGATCATATCTGGGATCTACACCACTGTCTAGTTCAGATCATATCTGGGATCTACACCACTGTCTAGTTCAGATCATATCTGGGATCTACACCACTGTCTAGTTCAGATCATATCTGGGATCTACACCACTGTCTAGTTCAGGTTTAGTACTGTGGCAGTCTGGCCCTCGCTGTGACAAAAATCTCTTCATACTGACAGACCACAGACCCACAGACAGACCACAGACCCACAGACAGACCCACAGACCCACAGACAGACCCACAGACCACAGACAGACCACAGACAGACCACAGACCACAGACCGACCACAGACAGACCACAGACCACAGAGAGACCACAGAGAGACCACAGACAGACCACAGACAGACCACAGACAGACCACAGACCACAGACCGACCACAGACAGACCACAGACCACAGACCACAGACAGACCACAGACCCACACAGACAGCCCACCGAAAGACCACAGACCCACAGACAGACCACAGACCACCGACAGACCACCGACAGACCACAGACCGACAAACAGACCACAGACAGACCACAGACCTACAGACCACAGACAGACCACAGACCCACCCATCTCAGAGACTCAGCAGACAGGTTATAATGGTGTCACCTCAGAGACTCAGCAGACAGGTTATAATGGTGTCATCTCAGAGACTCAGCAGACAGGTGATAATGGTGTCATCTCAGCAGACAGGTTATAATGGTGTCATCTCAGCAGACAGGTTATAATGGTGTCATCTCAGCAGACAGGTTATAATGGTGTCATCTCAGCAGACAGGTTATAATGGTGTCATCTCAGCAGACAGGTTATAATGGTGTCATCTCAGCAGACAGGTTATAATGGTGTCATCTCAGCAGACAGGTGATAATGGTGTCATCTCAGCAGACAGGTGATAATGGTGTCATCTCAGAGACTCAGCAGACAGGTTATAATGGTGTCATCTCAGCAGACAGGTTATAATGGTGTCATCTCAGCAGACAGGTTATAATGGTGTCATCTCAGCGACTCAGCAGACAGGTTATAATGGTGTCATCTCAGAGACTCAGCAGACAGGTTATAATGGTATCATATCAGAGACTCAGCAGACAGGTTATAATGGTGTCATTTCAGCAGACAGGTTATAATGGTGTCATCTCAGAGACTCAGCAGACAGGTTATAATGGTGTCATCTCAACAGACAGGTTATAATGGTGTCATCTCAACAGACAGGTTATAATGGTGTCATCTCAACTGACAGGTTATAACGGTGTCATCTCAGCAGACAGGTTATAACGGTGTCATCTCAACAGACAGGTTATAATGGTGTCATCTCAACAGACAGGTTATAACGGTGTCATCTCAGCAGACAGGTTATAACGGTGTCATCTCAGCAGACAGGTTATAACGGTGTCATCTCAGCAGACAGGTTATAATGGTGTCATCTCAGCAGACAGGTTATAATGGTGTCATCTCAGAGACTCAGCAGACAGGTTATAATGGTGTCATCTCAGAGACTCAGCAGACAGGTTAAAATGGTGTCATCTCAGCAGACAGGTTATAACGGTGTCATCTCAGAAGACAGGTTATAATGGTGTCATCTCAGCAGACAGGTTATAATGGTGTCATCTAAGAGACTCAGCAGACAGGTTATAACGGTGTCATCTCAGCAGACAGGTTATAATGGTGTCATCTCAGCAGACAGGTTATAAGTGTCATCTCAGCAGACAGTTATAATGGTGTCATCTCACAGACCAGCAGACAGGTTATAACGGTGTCATCTCAGCAGACAGGTTATAATGGTGTCATCTCAACAGACAGGTTATAACGGTGTCATCTCAGCAGACAGGTTATAATGGTGTCATCTCAGCAGACAGGTTATAATGGTGTCATCTCAGACTCAGTAGACAGGTTATAATGGTGTCATCTCAGCAGACAGGTTATAACGGTGTCATCTCAGCAGACAGGTTATAATGGTGTCATCTCAGCAGACAGGTTATAATGGTGTCATCTCAGCAGACAGGTTATAATGGTGTCATCTCAGCAGACAGGTTATAATGGTGTCATCTCAGAGACTCAGCAGACAGGTTATAATGGTGTCATCTCAGAGACTCAGCAGACAGGTTATAATGGTGTCATCTCAGCAGACAGGTTATAATGGTGTCATCTCAGCAGACAGGTTATAATGGTGTCATCTCAGCAGACAGGTTATAATGGTGTCATCTCAGCAGACAGGTTATAATGGTGTCATCTCAGCAGACAGGTTATAATGGTGTCATCTCAGCAGACTCAGCAGACAGGTTATAATGGTGTCATCTCAGAGACTCAGCAGACAGGTTATAATGGTGTCATCTCAGCAGACAGGTTATAATGGTGTCATCTCAGCAGACAGGTTATAATGGTGTCATCTCAGCAGACAGGTTATAATGGTGTCATCTCAGCAGACAGGTTATAATGGTGCATCTCAGCAGACAGGTTATAATGGTGTCATCTCAGAGACTCAGCAGACAGGTTATAATGGTGTCATCTCAGCAGACAGGTTATAATGGTGTCATCTCACAGACAGGTTATAATGGTGTCATCTCAACAGACAGGTTATAACGGTGTCATCTCAGCAGACAGGTTATAATGGTGTCATCTCAGCAGACAGGTTATAATGGTGTCATCTCAGCAGACAGGTTATAATGGTGTCATCTCAGCAGCAGACAGGTTATAATGGTGTCATCTCAGCAGACAGGTTATAATGGTGTCATCTCAGAGACTCAGTAGACAGGTTATAATGGTGTCATCTCAGAGATTCAGCAGACAGGTTATAATGGTGTCATCTCAGCAGACAGGTTATAATGGTGTCATCTCAGCAGACAGGTTATAACGGTGTCATCTCAGAGACTCAGCAGACAGGTTATAATGGTGTCATCTCAGAGACTCAGCAGACAGGTTATAACGGTGTCATCTCAGCACACAGGTTATAACGGTGTCATCTCAGACAGGTTATAACGGTGTCATCTCAGCAGACAGGTTATAATGGTGTCAGACTCAGCAGACAGGTTATAATGGTGTCATCAGAGACTCAGCAGACAGGTTATAATGGTGTCATCTCAGCAGACAGGTTATAATGGTGTCATCTCAACAGACAGGTTATAATGGTGTCATCTCAACAGACAGGTTATAATGGTGTCATCTCAGCAGACAGGTTATAATGGTGTCATCTCAGAGACTGTCATCTCAGCAGACAGGTTATAATGGTGTCATCTCAACAGACAGGTTATAATGGTGTCATCTCAGCAGACAGGTTATAATGGTGTCATCTCAGACTCAGCTGACAGGTTATAACGGTGTCATCTCAGCAGACAGGTTATAATGGTGTCATCTCAGCAGACAGGTTATAATGGTGTCATCTCAGCAGACAGGTTATAATGGTGTCATCTCAGAGACTCAGCAGACAGGTTATATAATGGTGTCATCTCAGCAGACAGGTTATAATGGTGTCATCTCAGAAGACAGGTTATAATGGTGTCATCTCAGCAGACAGGTTATAATGGTGTCATCTAAGAGACTCAGCAGACAGGTTATAACGGTGTCATCTCAGCAGACAGGTTATAACGGTGTCATCTCAGCAGACAGGTTATAATGGTGTCATCTCAGCAGACAGGTTATAATGGTGTCATCTCAGCAGACAGGTTATAATGGTGTCATCTCAGCAGACAGGTTATAATGGTGTCATCTCAACAGACAGGTTATAACGGTGTCATCTCAGCAGACAGGTTATAATGGTGTCATCTCAGCAGACAGGTTATAATGGTGTCATCTCAGAGACTCAGTAGACAGGTTATAATGGTGTCACCTCAGAGACTCAGCAGACAGGTTATAATGGTGTCATCTCAGCAGACAGGTTATAATGGTGTCATCTCAACAGACAGGTTATAATGGTGTCATCTCAACAGACAGGTTATAATGGTGTCATCTCAGCAGACAGGTTATAACGGTGTCATCTCAGCAGACAGGTTATAACGGTGTCATCTCAGCAGACAGGTTATAATGGTGTCATCTCAACAGACAGGTTATAATGGTGTCATCTCAGCAGACAGGTTATAATGGTGTCATCTCAGAGACTCAGCAGACAGGTTATAATGGTGTCATCTCAGAGACTCAGCAGACAGGTTATAATGGTGTCATCTCAACCAGCCTGCTTGGGTTCTTCTCCTTTACTGCTATGATGCCAACATCAGCAGAAATATGGAGGTTCTAGGGCCAATGTCCAAACCAACTCGTAAAATTCTCCCATAGATAAACAAGTATTTTATTACCAACAGACAACTGCTTTCGTCTTAACACTGGTAGCAACAATTTACAAGGGCATCTCGTCGTTTAATCACCAATTAACTACTGTAAACTGTTATCTTTGGGACCGTGCACCTTGGAACGCTATCAGGGGCGAAGAGATGCACACAAAGGCGGGTAAAGATCTGAAGACAGGGGAGCTTTCAGAGGAGGAGGAGATAACAGGGAGATAGCAGTCTCTGTGTGGCAGGGGTGAAGGTTGGGCTCTGAGAGGTGGAGGGGGATGAAGGTTGGGCTCTGAGAGGTGGAGGGTGAAGGTTGGGCTCTGAGAGATGGAGGGTGAAGGTTGGCTCAGAGGGGTAGGGTGAAGGTTGGGCTCTGAGAGGGGAGGGTGAAGGTTGGGTGAGAGGTGGAGGGTGAAGGTTGGGCTCTGAGAGATGGAGGGTGAAGGTTGGGCTCTGAGAGATGGAGGGTGAAGGTTGGGCTATGAGAGGTGGAGGGTGAAGGTTGGGCTATGAGAGGTGGAGGGTGAAGATTGGGCTATGAGAGGTGGAGGGGGATGAAGGTTGGGCTATGAGAGGTGGAGGGTGAAAGTTGGGCTCTGAGAGATGGAGGGTGAAGGTTGGCTCAGAGGGGTAGGGTGAAGGTTGGGCTCTGAGAGGGGGGGGTGAAGGTTGGGTGAGAGGTGGAGGGTGAAGGTTGGGCTCTGAGAGATGGAGGGTGAAGGTTGGGCTCTGAGAGATGGAGGGTGAAGGTTGGGCTATGAGAGGTGGAGGGTGAAGGTTGGGCTATGAGAGGTGGAGGGTGAAGATTGGGCTATGAGAGGTGGAGGGTGAAGGTTGGGCTATGAGAGGTGGAGGATGAAGGTTGGGCTATGAGAGGTGGATGGTGAAGTTTGGGCTTTGAGAGGTAGAGGGTGAAGGTTGGGCTCTGAGAGGGGAGGGTGAAAGTTGGGCTCTGAGAGGTGGAGGGTGAAGGTTGGGCTTTGGGGGAGGGTGAAAGTTGGGCTCTGAGAGGGGGTGAAGGTTGGGCTTTGAGAGGGGAGGGTGAAAGATGGGCTCTGAGAGGGGAGGGGGTGAAGGTTGGGCTCTGAGAGGGGAAGGGGGTGAAGGATGGGCTCTGAGAGGGGAGGGGTGAAGATTGGGCTCTGAGAGGGGGAAGGTGAAAGTTGGGCTTTGAGAGGGGGAGGGGGTGAAGGTTGGGCTCTGAGAGGGAAAGGGGGTGAAGGTTGGGCTCTGAGAGGGGGAGTGAAGGTTGGGCTCAGAGTGGAGGGTGAAGGTTGGGCTCTGAAAGCGAGTGGGGGGAAGGGTAGATAAGGCCTCTAACCCCTAACCCCTTCCTCCTATGTCTCTAACCCATAACCCCTACCTCCTATGTCTCTAACCCCTAACCCCTTCCTCCTATGTCTCTAACCCCTACCTCCTATGTCTCTAACCCCTAACTCCTAACCCCTTCCTCCTATGTCTCTAACCCCTAACCCCTTCCTCCTATGTCTCTAACCCCTAACCCCTTCCTCCTATGTCTCTAACCCCTAACCCCTTCCTCCTATGTCTCTAACCTCTAACCCCTTCCTCCTATGTCTCTAACCCCTAACCACTTCCTCCTATGTCTCTAACCCCTAACTCCTAACCCCTTCCTCCTGTCTCTAACCCCTAACCCCTTCCTCCTGTCTCTAACTCCTAACCCCTTCCTCCTATGTCTCTAACTCCTAACCCCTTCCTCCTGTCTCTAACCCCTAACCCCTTCCTCCTGTCTCTAACCCCTAACCCCTTCCTCCTGTCTCTAACTCCTATCTTCAGCATCCAACACCCCTGTCTCTAACCCCTAACCCCTTCCTCCTATGTCTCTAACCCTTTCCTCCTATGCCTCTAAACTCTACTCCTATCTTCTTCGTCCAACACCCTAGTCCCTAACCCCTGACCCCTGACCCCTCTGCTAGAGATGCCATGTCGTTGTGCAATGTGACAGTAAAAGCCGGGTTGTAAACTACTGTTTATGTCGATC